>NW_017305987.1:2888248-2888791 GCF_001594115.1 Trachymyrmex septentrionalis | reverse complement strand
TTTTTTCATATTGTTTGCAGAAACTTTTCCAGCAGCCTACGTATATTTACGACGTATTTTTTTTCAAAAGCTTTTCAAATATCGATAATTGTACGAACTTTGATTTCATGAACAATTCTATTTGTTCCTTATCTCACTTAAAATTCCGTTACGCGAATAACGACAGAACTCTAATTGTGAGTTCCGTCAAAACAATTCATTCAAAATGGTTTTACGTCCATGTTTATCATGGTCAATAATACACAGTAGTATATCGTATTAAATTCTTCTCGTCTTATCTTTTTGTAAAGAGGAATGTGATAAAACAAAGTGTCCGGGTCCATTGGCTTATTACAAGGATCTCGGTTGTAGCCCAGTGTATGAAAAAGAGGGCGACTGTTGCGCGACAAAATACAACTGTGATCATTTGAAAGAGAAAGACCCTAACAAGTGTTACGTCAACGGTAAACAGTACGAAATCGGAGAGAAACTTAGAGATGAGGATAAGAATCCTTGTGACATTGGTTGCACCTGCAACACTGGACATGGTGGAATGTAAGTAAC
>NW_017305987.1:2879733-2888148 GCF_001594115.1 Trachymyrmex septentrionalis | reverse complement strand
TGTGACATTGGTTGCACCTGCAACACTGGACATGGTGGAATGTAAGTATTGTAATTACCATACTTCAACACCAATATTTTGTGATGGCCCCGTTTAAATCAATTTAATGTTTAAATCAATAAGTGTTATTTATTTAAATTACAATAATTTGTTACAATATAGTGCCACATTTAATTGCGCGATAGTTGATTGTTTCCATGGACAACCAAAGCCAGGTTGCTACATGAAGAATTACCCATCAAAGTGTTGTCCCGGAGATGAAGTTTGTCGTAAGCATATGTAATCCAATTAAAAGCTAGACATTTTCTACATATATTCACGACATGATATACATTCTACATATATAAACCGCGAACTCCGATTTCTACATGTAACATACGTATTTAAATATTGCATAAAATTTGCATTATGTGTTTGTCAATTAAAATAATTATGATTAAAAATTTATGATAATAAATCACGATTTTGAATAATCGTGATTATACATTTGGATATGCTTTTTAGCTAATATGTTTAACAGATTTTTTTTAGTCAGAAAGCCATGATAACGTTGCTTTAGTATAATTAAGTTTTACTTTGACGCACAAAAACAATCCACATGTCAAAGGATATTTCTATCTCGTAAAATACGTGCATAATATTTAAATAAAGTCATTTACGTCTTTTAGCTGAAAATCCCGAAGATAGAGCTACCTGTGAGGTAAATGGAAAGGAATATAAGGAAGGAGACTACTTCAGTATCGAAAATGATCCGGATTTAACTTGTACATGTCAACCGGGCTACAAAGGTATAGATAATCTTAGGCACGTCATTTCAATTGTTCAATGACAAATACGTTGACATAACATGTATATGAAATACATTCGCACTAATTTATAACATAAGATAAGACACGATATAAAAAATGAGTTATTTTTCAATATTATCAATATATATGGAATTTATATTTTTTCATGTAATACACGAAATCTTTACAATAAATATGACAAATATAAACAATTTTTAATAAAATAAATGTATTATGTAAACTTACATTGATGCAATATATTGCTGAATAATTTACTAGTTTATTTATCAACAAATAGCCAGTAAATTAAATCATTAAACAGTTGTTGTACCTATACCATAAAATATACGTATTTGTCATAACAATAATTAAGACTAAATTTGCATTTATCTATATTTCAATGATGTGTTTAGTAACAATTCCACAATAGAAACTTCAAGTTTAAACCTATACTGTATAACCATAAGTTTGCGTCATTGATAAAAAATATTACAATTTTAGGAGAAAATGTTGAACCTTTCTGTGCAAGGCCTAAGCGTCCATATTGTCATCCCGAGTTTAGTCATTCATATGAGATTATTAATAAATGTGCTCCGGTTTATTACCCAAATCAATCGCCGCTCACTAGTTGCAACGCGTTTTCGAGATGTCGTAAGTTCACAAGTTGCAATTTTGCACATCATGTCTATATATGATAGCGTTATCTAAGTAATTATGGTGGTTTTTTAGAATAACGATAACGGCATTGTGTGTGTGTGTGTGTGTGTGTGTGTGTGTGTGTGTGTAATTAACATATTTATTTACTAATGATTATGGCTTTTTAGAAAACAATAACGACACTGTTATTCACAACGAGGAGAAACCGAAGACTCACTCAAGTCCAGATGGTATGTTTCATATTAAATATTGTAAAGATATGATGATTCTTTGACAATCAAAAATAATTAATACTTTTGAAAATTTCTTAATCTTTTATTAATTTTATTAATTATTGATTCAATGAAAAACGTAATGATTTATATTTAATTCGCTTATTGAATTGAAACATAAACGATATATCGTTACGCATTTGATTCAAGCGAGCTAATTACAACTGTGCTATGAATAGCATGAAATGAGAATTAATTGCAAGAAATGTTGCACACGAGAAGCAACGCGCAAATCAATTTCTGTCGCAATCCTATAAAATGATAATTAATTTGGTCATCGTTATCCCCAACATAGGAAATTATGTTATAGGCGTGTCAGTTAACACATCAGTAACACCCGTGAGCGCGTTTGATGTTCGTCATAAAAAACAATTTTATTTATTTATATATGTATAATATACTTTGAATTTTTTTACATTTTAAAATTAAAATGTAAAAAAAAATTTGGAAAATTGAAAATTATATTACCGCTAGCTATAAATTTATACGATAACAATTCAAGAGTGTTTAATATTTTAAATTTTAGAATTAATTTTATCACCTAAAACAGATATATTTCATTGAGATTTGTTCTTTTCAGATGAAGATGTTTGTCATTTTGGCAATATGGTCATGCGACTTGGTGACGAATTGAATCAAGATACAGATTATAATTCTATATGCGTTAGATGCGTTTGCGAGGTGCCTCCTGTGCCTACTTGTCAGCGTTTACCGTATAACGTATGCGACCATTAATCTTAAACATTTCACAATCTGTGATAATGTATAATTCTATTATTCGACTTAGAATTTCGTAGTAAATTAGTACGTAAATATAAGAATCTCTTTACATATGTATATTCTAATCTAATTTGCGTTCTTTTACTTATTGCATATAAATTTATACGATAAAAATATTCAATAATAAAAACATGTTTTTATGTATTAAATATTTAAAAAATTTGTATTTTAATCTTTACCTATTCCATGCAAATTATGATAAATACAATACAAAAAATATTAAAGAGTTAAAACAAAACATGAAATAAAATAACAAAATGATAAATATTTTTTAAACTTGATTATTAATAAATGAAAGTTTTAATTATTTTGTTTTGAATTATTTGTTGATTATTCAAGTTTATTCAATAAGCTGTAACGTGACAAGTATTTTGCGCATCTGCAAAAAAAGTCTTTATCTTTAATCTCTTTTATATTAATGTTCTTAAGGTTATCAGTTTCATTAAACAACATATTTATCGATGAAAACTAACTGTTATTACTGAATAATATTCTATAATAGAATAAGTATACATTTGATTGTAGTACATTAATACTAATATACTATTAATATAATATAATCTACCTAATAATTATATATTTGATTGATGTAATTTTGTAATTACATATTTATTTATAACAAATTCTCGTCTAAAGATACTGCTATTTCGTTATAGCGTGATATTGCGCTATCTCTTTCGATACTAATGCACCGTTTTGTTCGTCGGAATTATTCAACCAATGATTTTCGTGATCGTAATATTACGATTACCGCTAATATGGATGCTTCCGCTTACAGTGCGCACTGATGCTGTAATAATCTACATGTTGGGCAAACCAATTCCTGTTCTGGACATCGTCTGCTTAGTAACGCGCAAACTGGCAACAAAGTCGTTTACATGCTTCGCCAAACGTTACCTGTTTCTCATTTAAACTCCTAAGTGATTTTACCGTTGACACTTTACAAATTATTGCCGGCATTACGGACTTGCCTGCATGTTTCGTGTTAGTTCACGATTTATCGCATTCGCAATTGGGAAATCCCCGCTTTACAACTTGTGAATACGAAGAAACGAATTAGTTTTAATATTCACTGAACTCGTGGCCTTTAGCCTTCGTTCGAGTCAATTGAATATGAATTACATATGCAAACTTCATAGTTACTAACACGACTTGTTAGCTTCTAAATTATAGACTATCGATGCAAAATCCAAGTGTTAGAAAAAGTGAAGAAACCAAAAAACTGAATAAAGTGAAAAAAATATTTCTGCATAATAAAAATTATACATGAATTGTCTAGTAAATATTGAGCAAGAAATTACATTGAACTAAACAACACATATTTCTTATAGACTTTTAAATGCTGAAAATACAATACTGCAAACTTTTCTAACATATCAGGTTTTTGAAATAATTGACGTTGCAAAAAATGACTTTCTTAAAACAAGTTAAAAGAAAAAGGGCTACAAGCCAAAAATTTGACCTATAAAAATTAGTATAAGTAAAAGTCTTAATAAACTAATTATGAAATTTAATAACATGCCGATTAATAACATAATGAATAAAGTGCAATAGATAATGCGATGAGAGAAAGATCAATGTCTCTTATCTTCGACGTTGTTAAACAATCATATAGTTATTCAATGCAACGTATATGTTTAATCTTTAATCGACTTTATGTTATGTTTTTTACCGTTTAGACATTTTATAAACATTGATAATGATTCGATCATGATCGAAACGTTTGTTGTTGTTAGCCAGCATGTTATTAAATTTCATAATTAGTTTATTAAGACTTTTACTCGTAGTCCTTTTTCTTTTAACTTGTTTTAAATTATTGAGCCATTATATTATTATATAACTTTCTTAAAATATTTGATATTTTTTTTGTAATAAGATATTATCTGAAAATTCTCAGAAGTTATGTACGTCCTCTATAAAATACATTTTTTAAATTTTATTATCTTACCTTTTAGTCATGTTATATAGGATTTAACAAAAAGAAATTATAATAGATTCTACTAAATATATATATATGTATATACATATAGTATTTTATTTTAAACATCCAAATATCTCGAACATCTTGAAAAAAATGTTTTAGACTTTTTTAGACAAAATAAGTTGTATGACTGTATACGTATATTCGATAGCTACAAAAATTATAAATATCACTTTATTGTCATAGATGGAAAATTTGATACCTTAGAAAAACTCTATTTAAATCCTCTATACAATAATGTTGCTAAATAATAATTGAAATTAAAAGTATTGAAATTAAAAAAATACATTTTATAGGAAATAAACAATAAATTTACGACTTCCAATCCGAATTTCGAGATAAATTTTAAAATAATTTAGTTAAACTTTTTTTAACCAAAAAGTCAAATATTGCAAAAAAATTATTCTTATACGTTACACTTGTAATTTAAATTGTTACAAAAATCTAATATAAAATTTGACTTTATGATATCATTTTCAGTATTCAAAAATCTATAAGAAATATTTTAGTCTCATAGCGTATAATATTTTGACTGTAGGTTCAAGTAATTAAAAAAAAAAAGCATTTTATAATTACACATTTCGTGACAAACTAAATCGAAAATCGATAGCTTTTTGTGCAAGATGTCATGTGTGCTTGTATCAATATTTATCAAACAATAAATGCTATGTTAGTTATTAATTTTGTTGTTGTTAATTATTATAGAATTTCTGACAGTGTAATAAATATTGTTACGCGATTCAATATAAACATAAAAATATAACTTTTAGTTGTAATAAATCGTAAGTTGTTATTATATGTACAGAAATATATTCGTATTCACGCGCATTCTATGAAATGCCGATACACAGAATTTCCCGCAGTAGTATTGTACGATGTTTTAATGATCTAAAAATTAATTAGTATTGAAAATTTGATCAATTAATACTTATCGATGTAGAAATAATATACGTAAAAAATTATTTTTTTCCGCGACAAATCATTTATTGGTTCTCATTTCATTTTTATATAAGTTTAAATTATTAATAAACATAAATAAAGAATATAAAAAATTAAAATAAAAAAATTGACGTAAAAAAAGTAGGATTCATAATCATTAACATATTTATTAAATAAATTGATCAAGATATGCTATGAGACTATAAAATGTCCAATCTTCTTTTCATTCGCATGTGTGATATATGTATATAAAAAATATCTTTGATATTGTGCTAGTTTATAATATTTAACTTTGAAATATAGAGAAATTAAAAGCAAACTTTTCTTTACTCTTTATACTTATAAGAAATTATTTTTTGTTGTATATAAATTCAAAATACAATAAATATCTTATTAAATTATTAAATTTCCATTATCCATATGAAAAAAACATTAAAGTTTATATTCTAAAAATTTTTAATTTACATAGTTTACTTTTTTTGCCTTTGTTATTTGCATAGAATGATTGTCAAAAAATATAAGAGAAGATAATATCTTTACTAGCATTCAAGACAATATCTTTTTTATAAAAAGCTTTCTATTACTGTTTTTACTTTCTATCACGTTTATTCTATTTTTATATTTGAGTTTATATATATTTGCCTATATATTACAAGCAATTTATGCATCCCGTAATAAAAATAATAAGTATAATTTCGCATAATAAAGATAGTGTGCTAAATAATATATTTACTGATCTCTATTTTACTATTAATAACTTTGCGCAGATGTTATGAAAAATATACACAGTCCAGAGTTAAATATTACAAGTAATCTAGCTCATCCCTCTGGAAACACAATGGATCTATGAAATTGATTTATATATATGTTTTTAACTTGATACATACATCTCTATATTTTATATATATCTGATATCTACATTTCTCATAGATCTATGGTTCCAATTAAAATAAAATATAATTTATCACTCACAGATACGATGCGCAGCAGCGAAGTTGTAACGTAACCACTTCGAAAGAGATCTGTAGAATAAAAAATAAACAAATTAGTCACAGAAGTATCTAAAATCTACTAAAAAAAATATCTGGTTGAATTAATTGGAATTCTAGTTGAAATTTGGTTAATCCACTAATTCTAGTTAAGATAATCCAGAATTCTGAGTAATATATTCAGAATATTCTGTTTTGTCCATTTTCAACTATTTTTATTTTTGAAATAACAAATATGTCAAAAAGTACGTGTATTTTAATTTCTTATTTCGTTCCAAATGCGATTATTTAACTTTTACCTTTAAATAGGTAGGTATCTACAGCACTTTTCGCATAGTTATCATAAAAATCTTGTGAAAAAGGAAATTAAAAAGAATTGTCCAGAAGTCTTAAAGTTAATTATTCTTACACTTCTTTGTCTTATAAAAACATAAATAATGTAAATTTAACTTTATACATATTGTTAAAAAATGTATTAGAAATGTAACTATAAAAATTAAATTTGTTTCGAGTGTTCTGAATATTCCACTTACCTACTTAAAGGTTAAATATTAATAAAGTAATAATATAATTATCAAAAAAAGTTATGATTCCATAAATAATTAATTATGGCAATTGTTCATTCAACGCATGCTTGTATGAAATAAACGAGTTTGGCAAAGAAAAGTATCGCTCTACTTCGCGGAGCAGAATATTAATTGTTAAAATTGATGACTATTTAGGTTAAAAAATCTGTCGCATCGATGACAGAGAGACTATGTACGTGAGACTAGAATAAGTATTTTATGCTTAAAAATTACACAAATTCTCTGCTTTACAAACAAATTCTCTACTTTAAAGATATAAATTATATTTAAAAAATAATTTAATTTGTATATTTAAAGCAGAGAATTTATGTTTTTAAAGCAGAGATTTTGTTCTTAAAACAGAGAATTTGTTATAACCCTCTATATGCCCTCGATATGACAGATTTCCTTATCTGAACATCTATTAACTTTAACAATTAATATCTCGATTCGCAAGGCAGAGCGACAATTTATTTTGCCAGATTCGTTTATTTCGTGCAAAAACGCGTCAAATGAGCCTAATTTTATCAACGAAGGTGAGAGGAGGCTAAACTCAATAATTATCAATAAAAAATAATTTACTCACCCCATGGTTGCTCCGCCGTTGCTCGATGCCTCCTAGGCCTCCTCTTCCTCACAGGTTATCAGAATCCGTTGCACTCACACAACACGCGAAAACAGATTAACTATAATCGCGCGATACTTTATACATACATCACGACATTCCCGATCATGGTGGAAAGATTACATGGTCACAGTACATACAGTAGCGTAACTCCCTGTCTTTGATAGTAGCGTCGGCCAAAATGGAGTGTGCATGCGTGAAATAAGCAAGTTACCTACCGTTGCCATGGTTACCACCTAACTTCTTTCTCTTTTCATCCTTTTCTCGCTCGCTCCCTAGATTTATTCGCGTCGCACTCCACAAATGCGTTGGAGTCAGTAAAAGGAGCATATTAGAGCATGCGTGTGGAGGATTATTTATATCATCCGCGCTCGATTTTGAATATCCGTTCTCAACGAGAAAATGCCGAGACGCCGACACACTGCCGGGCTTTCACGGGCACCTTCCTTCATTCCACAAGATTTTTGAAGAGAACGGCGCGCCCATACTCACTTTTTTCAAGGTATTTATCATTTTTAAAATCATCTCAACACACACATACACACACAAATGACCTCCGTTTACACGGTGAGGGTTAAAATTGACGCATCGAATCGATTGAGTCCGGATCTATAATAGATGTTTTAAACCTTAAGCCGTAAGAAATTGATCAACTACAGTCAAATGCGAGGAGAATAATTAATTGTGATTCGCCCATTTCTTATAATTTAAGACTTAAAAATCTATTGTTAATCCGAGGTAATGCAATAAGCTTGCCACTCGCGTTTTGTGTCTTACGTAGATCAGGTTTAATAAATACAATCACGAAGCTAGGACTC
>NW_017305987.1:2854653-2879633 GCF_001594115.1 Trachymyrmex septentrionalis | reverse complement strand
TGTGTCTTACGTAGATCAGGTTTAATAAATACAATCACGAAGCTAGGATGATATTCACAACTTGATATTCGCAACGTCTCGTAAATTAACGGAACAGATAAACCATTAACTGCAGAGGGTTATAATCGTCTACGAGTGGATACTGAATTTACCCTACGCGATTAATCACGACCATATTCGATGGTTTGTGATGCCACTCGACTTGAAGCCGATTCACATCGGTCGATGTATTTCTCATTGCTTAAGCGATTCTCACTGTTCGATGATTCGTACTTTGCTTTATGTTCTCAATCTGGAAACAATATAACCGAATTACATTCTAATTGATGCAAATCTCAAATCGCGATATTCGAATATGAGCATCATGCGGAAAGTAATCGTTGCTCGCAAATATGTGAAATGATAATTAATAAATTCTACAAATTTATTATATTTTAAATTATTCTATCTGTGTTTTCCGGCTCGTACTTCGAGTAGATAAATTTCAGTATTTATTTTAGTGAGCAGCACATTTTATCTCACATTATTAACATTAATCGCACAAATTAATCGCTCTAAATACAATGTGAAGCAACAGTGTACAGTAATAGAAATAGCGATAGCGATAGCGATAGAAACAGAGAAATCCAACATACGGAAATACATATGTCAATGCATACAGAAACATGAAATAAAGCAATAGCGATAAATTTCCAACGAGTCGGAATTCTGTGTCTATCGCCTTATAGCCTACAAATCAACGTTCAGATTTTTCATTCTGTTTATACGTGCTATAATCTTAAAGCAGATGGAAGAATATATTACGGTCTAAGTATAATACAAGATCAGATTGATTGGCATTTTTATTTCTCTCGCGACATTGTGCAACGGTAAGCGACAATTATTTATCGCTATTCCAATCGCTGTTCTTATCACTGTTACACGCTCACATTATGATTAGGGCTTCATTAATTGCTCGAAAGAAACGATTTTGTGAAATAACGCGACGAAGTCGTAGCGCGAACACAGAACGATCGGCGTACTACGTCGTGCCCGTTCGAGCTGTTACGGAAATGGCTCGAGACACGTTGACCTTGTGTCGTTACAGCGAGGACCGTCGAGCGCGTGAGTCAACACCATTCAAACAAAAGCTTCCGAGAAATATAACAATACGTTGTAAAATGAAATATCACGTGTAATCAAGATTTCTGTCACTCAAATTCGTTGTCGAAATTTTCAAAATGTATTTTGACACAGTGAAGTAATGCACGTCTGTCTTGCACATTACAACATGAACTACAATCGCTTACTTAAGAAATAAAATAAAGTCAATTTATAAAGAGAGAGATAAATTAGGTGACTAATAAAATATATTTTATTCTTATAAAATATATTTTATTCCATAAAAATAAACGGGACGTTTCAAACAAAAGCTTCCGAGAAATATAACAATGCGTTGTGAAATAAAATATCACGTGCGATCAAGATTCTGTTACTTAAATTTATTATCAAAATTTTTTGAATGTTTTTCGACAAATTAAGATAAGGAACGCCTATCTTGCAACGTAAACTACAATTGCTTACTTAAGAAATAAAATAAAGTCAACCGTATAAACGAGCCAAATTGGATGACTAATTTAACTTATTTTATTCACTTGTAAAAGCCATAAAAACAAACGGGACATTTCTTATGCCCGTTTCTATCAATGTAGGTTAATTATAATCTTAATTTAATTTACTCTTCATCCTTTTCTAATTCTTAAAACTAGGAAAAGATGAGAATTGAATCGAGATGAAAATTAGCTGAGAAATAGTAACATAAGTAAAAATCAATAATAAATGCTTCTCTTTCAATTCTAATTGATCTTCATGCTCTATTGTAATATTAATTGCATTATACTTTAATAATAATTATCAAATACGTTCTAAATAAATGAATAATATTTTAAAATTAATTTTACGATTTGCGTGTTCTATCCTATCAGAAGAGTAAAAATTTTAATTCACATAATGATCTAAATATCTATCTTTGCTTCATAATTAATGCAAACGTGATTTTTATTGGTCCAGAGATAGAATGCAAATCGTACACCGAGCACGAGCTGCAAATTCCCATAAACGATCTTTCGAGATGACAATAAATCGACTATATTAAGTTTTGCTTAAAATATGGCCCGGTACGGTCGGCGTAGTTACCGGAAGTGGGCGGCGATGGTCTGGAAAGCGCCAATGAAATATGAGGGTATGAAAGAAGCGTCGTTTCCGGAAGTTGTACCGTCAGGCTGCTCGATAGTGAAAGTCACGGCGACAGACAACTCTGTCGTTGAGAACTTCGATGTACTAACGAGCGCGCTGGAACAATTCCGCGATATAATTAAGGAAGAAGAATCTCTGCAGAACGTACAATTAGAAGACATAAAATTTAAACTCGGTTTAAAACCTCCCTTGAGAAGTAAATTCATGAAATGCGAAGTTTCTCAAACGCCGCAAGACCTTTGATTATTTTTTATTTCAAACACGAATGTATCATTAACTTACGTTTCAACATTTCAATTTTACTAAATTTCATATTACACAAACATTTTTATTGTTGCTAATAAATACATTAATTTTCAATAAAAATAATTTGTTTAGACGTTCTGCGGTTTTCCTCAACTATGGAAAATACCGAACTTTTCTTATCATCTACAAGAAAATCATATTCCACGAGAGAAAAATTAGATCTGCAGCAATCACATTCAGGACAAATTCTCGAGAAATATGTGTACTTCGTATGCTATGTATATAAATCTTCATATTTTCGTGACACATTCCGCATTACGAGAGATATGAAAGTGCTCGCCTAATACTAACTTTTGCATCGCGACCGTCTGCCTAAATTCTGTTTTTCGGTTTGAGGCTCAAATTATAAATTAAATTTATGTAAAAAATTTTATTAAGAATATTAGGGAGGCATACGTCTTTTCGGGAATCAATTTTTCGGGAAAAGTATTTTTATTTTCTATACAGTCAAGCTTTACGTCACGTTGCTTATATCAAACAAACTAATAATAGAATATCTTATAAAAAGTCGGTATTTTTATGTTCTCTTCAATGCAAAGTTTCTCAATAAAAATTTGATTGATGCCAATTATTTAAAACTTAAAACCAATATTGATACAATAAAATTAGAACTGAGTAAATTGAAAAGAATTAGATTTTAAATGTATAAATGAATATAATAAAACTCTTTAATTAATTCGTAACAAACTTATCCTAACAGAAATATTTCAAACTTAATTACAAGAAAGTTTAATAATGAAAATCACAAAAAGAGTTTTTTGCGTCGAATGTTTCACTGCTGCAGAAGCAATCATTAATTTGTAAATGTTTACAGAAAATTTAATCTTCTTATTTTCAAATTAATGGCCGATATTGTACAAAAGTATACATATAATCTTGGAATATTGTACTTGAGAGAAATTAATATTAAACAAGACTAATTATCCAAATGAATTTCTCATTAGATAACTTTCTGAAAAGTTAACATAATGACAAACTAGCACTTACGAATAAAGGTGATCTCACCCGCATAGACACCGACCCGCATGTAAAACGGCACACTCCAAGAAACACGCCAAGCGAACTGATTAGCTGATGGATCGTCTGACTGTCAGGACAATCCGGAATGTACTGACGGAGATGGGTTCGACTGAATCTGAACAATGGAAGTCCTACGATCTGCTGGAACTAATCCCGCCATTGTCGTGCTAAATTTCTGTACGAGATGCAGTTCCACGTAGTTCAGTATAGTTAACTGATTGCTGTATATTGTATGGCTTGTCATAATATTGCCGTTTAATTTAATTTATGAAGAATCCGCGAAACCTACAGTCTAACAATCGGTAAAAGTTTGCACATGATCGGAAACTATTGGCTGGATTTTTTAATATAAATTCTACGCTGTTTGAGTCAAACATGCGCGTAGAAACGCGCACAAAAACAAAACAATTTCGGTGAAATACCTAAAAATTTAGGTAGATACAAATCTGAAAATAATTTTATTCAATCATCGAAATAATTATGTAGGAAAAACTCAAATATAATGAGTAATACTTACCGCAAAAAAAATTTTGATATTCCAGCAACCAGTTTGAACGTCTTACATAATTATTTTGATAGTTCAATAAAATTATTTTCAAATCCGTCTATTTAAATTTTTAGATACTTTAATAAAACTATTCTTTTCCAAAACTTCTTTATTTTAATTCCTTAGAATCTCTCTGTGGTCCAAATATCTTATTATTAGAAATAACTTTTAAAAGAACATGGGTAGAAGAAACTAAATTAATTTAATCGCGCGCGGTTATTGAAAAAAATGAAAATACATGTGATTTCAAAGTACACGATCTGAGATTAACCCGAGGGTCGAAATTTAATTAGTGCAGGCATTGCATAAGGAATGAGTTTCCGGAGTTTCGAGTTCTATGACGTGTAGGTTTTTAGCACTGATGAAGGAAAACAGACTGTTTGGCGCAGCGTAGCGTAATAAAGAGACAGCTAGGGAAGCAAACACACGTATAGGTCAGACAAAGGCCGGTATTTACAGTTCATTCTTATTTCAAGACCATTTCAAGTAATATCTTAAAATAGTATGATTCTACTATTGGTTTATAACATCTTAAGATTGTACTAAAATTAAAATTGTACTAAAACAGTTTTAGACATAAGAATTAACTGTGAATATCAAAGAAACGGAATCTTGCCTCAATTTCTATGTTGATTTAACCAAAGACGCCATATCATTAAAGTTAAATGGAAACTTGCGGAATATCTTGTAATTATCTGAAATGTCACGTACAATTGCGCGACACATTATGATTATAAGTATAATTACAAATATATATATTTGTTAATTGAAAGCGATGTAGATTAAGAATATATTTTCTCTCTCAATAAAGATATTCCTACTTTTTATCGCCTGTAATCATAGATATTGTACCACGCTAATGCCTTTCGCGCTTGAAATAACTTCTTATTTCCGTGCCCGTAAATGCAACGTCGAGTGAAAATCTGAAAAGCTACGACGCGCTTTCGCACGAAAAAGCGCGAAAAAACATGCACACAGCATAACGCAGGCTGGCCAATGCATCCATAATTCATGACGTTGACGGTGTCTAGCATAAACTAACCCGGATACTAATTTCGCGAGCTACTACGCTGTCTGCGTCGAGCGCTGCGTGCTCGTTAGGAAAGCGCAGGCTTGGATGCCGCGATGCAATTATGATAAACTAGGAAAGCCTCTTTCGAAAGCTTTCTAGGGCATGGCACGGTCTGCGAGTTCGGCGAGAAAGCCAGAAAGCGTAGCTAGCGCGGACTCGCGCGTTCATCTATCCCGCTTCCGGTTTCCTGTATTGTGTGTGCGTTGTGTGGAGCCCAATGTGAGGGATTTCTGGCAACGGGGGACTCCGGCATCCCGCTGCTCTCCGATAAGCTTCGGGCTCGTGAGCGGATTCGTGCAAGGGTTTGCGATCGATCCCGCGAGATGAATGGCGGGCTGTTAAGCTTGTTGGGCCAATCGGGCACGGCATGAGACGATGTTGGTGTTGCTGCGTTATTAATTTACTCCACCGTAATTCCCGATTCATTTGATTAAGATCTCGAAGGCTGCTTATGTCGCAATAGACATATTTATGGCTGATGTTAATGGCGATAAGTGGAGAACGGTGTCTCGTGGTTAATGAATTGATACGAACAATCGCAGTTGAGTAAAGGCTGAATTCATGATTGCACATGATCATTATAATTGAAATTTTGATCATTTGATGTACTATCAATGATAGTAGTAAATCGAGTAAATCATATTACACGATATACATACATATATACATAATACACATATAAATATATTATATATATATATATATATATATATACAGATGATTTTATTTCAGTAAAGATAGAATTGTGTATTAAAAACAAATAATGAAAATCAACCTCTTATTAATAAAACAAATGGTAAAATAAATAATGTATTTTTCAGATGTTCATATTATTTTGTCCCTTGTGTATATTAATACATAAATTTACACACATTGTGCTAAAAAAGCTGTCTTGCAGAGATTAAATGTAAAAATTCAAAGTTTATACTTCAACTGCAAGACTTTTTATTTGAAAATTTACGACAGACATAGTCGAGAGCGCTCATAAAATCTGCAAAGTTAACAGACGAAGAGCTTAGCAAAGTGATTATAACGTAACTTTAATAACTGTTTTGCTTGCCGCTGTAGCCAAACTTTTTCGTGCAACCCAGCGTATATAACAAAGAACTTGAGGAGTTTGCAGCAATATTGTGACTGTAAACATTTTTCTTGCCTCAACGTTCCACGATTATCTAATAAATTCGCAAATGACGATTTGCATCGCTTTAATGAGAGCGCGACCTTCTTTACACATTTTTCTCGAGTGCCTGTTTTGCCGTAATTTAGGAGTCCCTTCGGTTAATTATTACGCTAAAAAACGTCTCTCCTTATTGTCGCGCTAGAAAATTGCACTCGCGACGATCGGGGGGAGCACTGCAGTCGCATTACGACATCGTTTCTCGTCTCGTCACAACGCTACTCTGTAATGGAAACTTTGCGAAACGCCATTCCGGGAATAATAAACGCATTACCCGTACGTTCTATCTCCCCGTATTTATTTTCGCCCGGCGGCCTTTTAAGTGGCAGTATTTCATTCCGTTATTAAGCTGCACTATCTCCCTCGCGCCGTCCACCGTGTCCACTCGCGAGCTATTTTATCAGATTAATTTTTTTCCTCGCGCAAATTTTCCCTGATGAACGCTTTGACGGATTAAAAGTTGAAATAAAAGTTCCAGGTCCCGTTCCCTGCTTGGTACTTTGGCGCTTTCATCCGACAAATTACTTTTTTTTCGGCGTGGCCTCGTCTGGTCTTTTTCACGTACGAAAGAACAACGTAAAAATAAGTTACGGAACACATATTTTCGACTGTTTTCTTACGAGCGTGGATTTTTCTGTGATTTTTTTTACTTCTAGCACAAATAAAATTCGCATTTCTTATATATAGTACATTTGAAATATATATGGAAAATTGAAATTTTCGTGACATCCAAATCTTCGAATGTCATAAAATCTTAATTTCAATGTAAAAATTTTTAACATCTCAAGTGACATTTAAGGAAAATATCTTGCTTAATTTATTTCTTGCTTAATTTAATTATGATTTCAACGAAGGATTCTCTTTATTGCATCGATCTAATCAAGTTGATTGAAATTCTGTGAAAAATCTTACAAAAAATAATGTGATCCCTTATGGAAATAAATTTGAAACTTTATTTCACTAAAATTTATTAATAACAGAATGATAGAAGATGGAAATTAATATTCGATTAGCGAATAATATGCAATGCAACATTTGCATATAAAAGATTTTTCACTGTATATGTTATTCATAACCCGAGCTTATCCGTGAAAATACCTTCGGCAATATTTATAGTAATACAAAATTGAAACAAAATTCTCACTGAAATAAATAATAGGTATATCAATTATTAAAATCCTAAATGAATTCTCCATCCCATGAATACATTACGCGAAGGAATTATAGTCGACTCTACGCAGGCAAAACGACCGAAGATGATAGCGTGGTGTAAATATACGATCGATAAATCGCGCATACAAAGAATATTAAATAATGATCATGCGAAATTTTATCCATAATCGCATTATCTATAAAGCACGCTCGTCCAGCTGTAAATCATAACGCGTTTGCGTCATCCGCCATAATAATTTAACGGAAGAGCAATCCTCCGTGCGGTGGACTATAATATTTGATTACTATCTATTAATTATGACTCGGCGAAGAGAAGTATTTCACGGTTCTCTAGACTTCGAAGATCGATATCAACTCGGTGCATCGTTGCGATAATTCCAGCTTACGGGATCATTAATTATAAAAGCATCACCACTATAGTATTGCGTAATGTCCCGAACCTGTTTCTGCGTCGCTTCTCGCCCTTCTCGGTCGCGAGAAATTGGTCAGCGAAGTTTGCGAAACTAGCAGCCATCTGGATCTCTCATCGCTTTCAAAGTTCGCCGAGCAGTGTCGTGGTAAGAAACGGTATTTGTGATCGCACGAAGAAAAGCTTCGCGTCGGTAATAGCTTTCGCTTGAGAGATTCGAAGATGCCACGTTTTGTGTTCAATTTAATAACTAATAATAAAAATCACGTGTTAATTTAATAACACGTGATTTTTTTATTGATATTTTTAAGTTATCTTGAATATATTTAATATTAATAAAAATATTCTAATATTCCTGCAATGATAATTCCTTGAAGATTTTTTTATCGACTTTTGTTGTACGAAGTGCTTCAACAAATTGAAAAGAGATTTAAGATTCAAATACAGAACAAGATTTGAAGGAATTTCACATATATCATGAAACTAGAAAAGAAATACGAATGATCGTCTTGTTTACCGTCGTTCTGCATTTTTAAAAATCACGATAAAACCACGAGAAAAATATGAGGCTATTTTTATTGCGTTTCACGGATCGATGGAACGCAGCCTTGTTAGTTTTCGAGTTTACATACAAGAAATTCGACTGAAAATAATATTTTTCGACAGAATCAAAATATATGATAAAAATAAAATTGTGTAAAATATTTTTATAAAAAATCTTAAGTTAAATTTGTTTCTATTTGCAAATGAAAAGGTATAATGAATTTTTATAGCGAATTAGATTAAAAACGGAAAATGATTTATTGAAACAGATAAAATGTAATTTCTTTCAATTCTCAAATATGTTAATTCTCAAATATATTATTTGGTTTTTCGCAAATACTGCAAAATTGCGGTACTTAAATTAAATAATATTTTATTAAATATTTTCCACATTTTTGCTAAGACGTTCTTTTTTTTTAATAACGTCTTCTTCATATTGAAGGAAGTAAATAACGCGATGGTATTTCTGTCGGGAAGGACTTTACACGAGTTTTCTATATGTCGTAAAATGCGTGCATTCGGCAACCGCATCCGAGATATAAAAGCCTTACACGCGCTGTATGCAATTTATAACGACGGGAGTGCAATTTTACGTCGGGAATATATACGTAGTCGAGACAAATTTTATGGAAAATATAATACGAAAATACGAGCACCTCTTCCAGCCATCGATATAATGTGTATTGCCTATAATCTCATGTACATTCGAGCTTTTGCATGATTTTACGAACTACAATATATGTAGAAATATCTAATTTATATCTAGTTATTATCCACATTTATTTTCATTAACATAAAATTACGAGGTGCTTCTCGTTTAGAAAAAAAAAAGTTTTTCAACACGTATTATTGACAATTAAAAGTAGAAACCGATTAGAATTAGACCGATAAGAATAAACCAAGTAAAAGAAAGAATCCTATTTTCATTTGAAGCGGATTCGAGGTGATATTAAAGAACTTATTAGTTTCATTACTAAATCGATGTAATTGAGATATTAATATATATTTCAGCTTCAGTTTACGTTTCAAATTTGATAAATCGACGCGCGTTTAATAGAATTGACAAACGTATTATTCGCGAAAACAAAAATCCGCTTTTACCCCCAAAAATATAAATTTTTTTCTCTTATTTCATTTATTCTTATACATAGGTCTAATTTCTACTTATAATTGTTTATACATATCTCCTTAAAAATTCTCTCACTTATCAAAAATAAGACTCTTTTTCTTATTTATATTATTAAATTCGTAAAAATGGAAGCATGATAAATTCATTACATACAGAATTTTTTTCCCTCAAATCCGATGCGCGATAAACTTTTTCCCAAATATTTTCTGTTACGTTATTACTTAATATAGAGCTTCGTATTTTTTTACATAAACGGCAGTGATGAACGATTTCACATTTCGGGAATATCTTCCTGGTCGAGCTTTCAGACTGAGCTGCATATCCTCGAAGGAAGGATTTCGTTGTTTGCACGCACGACAATGGCCTTTCGGTCGCCACTCGGCGCCCCTTCCGAACCTCTCCGACTTAGAATGCTAGAACGGCATTGTCGTAAGCTCGCTTGAGGCCTTCTTTCATCGGCTTTCTCACCGACGAAAGAGAAATTGCACCTTCGAGGCTTCGTTGGGAGATTCGTTCCATTCTCGCGTGATACGCTGAAAGTCATGTAAATGTAAATTAGGTGGTCCTCTTACAGAGGTGGTCTCCATTCGCGTTTGCATCGTGACATTGCCATTCAGTCGACGTTTTTCCCGAAGATGTATCTAATCTCGTACGATCTCTGAACTTATCTTCGGATCTCTCCTCTGCTCCCCCTATGCCTATAATCTATTTTAAATTCCTAATTTTTATACGGATGTGAGTCACACAAAAAGACATCCTTTCTTCGATTTTTCTCGTTTTTACTTTCCACATATTTTATTCCTGATAATAATCGTAATTTTATTATGGAACTTTGTAGAAAAAAATAGAGAATACCTTTGTGAATCAATATTAATTGTAAATAGTCAATATAAAATTTCTAACGTCTTGTTGAAACACTGTTAGAAATGTTTGTGAATTTACAATAATACCATTACAATAAAAATATGCAGTAAATTTACGAACCATGTAACAGTTTGCTGCAATTTCACAATGTTTGTAAATTTACAATACAGTTGTGAAACTGGTGCGTATTAGAGATTTGCATATACTTTACCACAAAATGTTATTGTAATTTTGCCATATAACTGTTTAAATATGTATTTATTATTTTTGTTGGATAAAAACTTCCAACACTTTTGGAAGTTTACAACAGGAATTTCTTACAGTGAACGAAAGGACATAGGTTTATTTTTAAAAATGATCTTCAATTAAAACCGCGATATTTAGAATTCTCAAATTAATATCAAGATGGATTAAAATTATGTCTGTTCGCGTTGTTTAAAATTCCTCAAAATTTTTTGCACTTAAGACGAAACAAACAACAAATTTTCCTGCATTGAAAAGAGAGAAAGTGAAGATATCGAGTGCAAGGAGTGCATGCAACGCGAACAAATCTGGAGATATCTAGATTTAGGCACTTAGCTCTTCAAATCTATACATGTCAGTTCATTTTCTCTAAGCGTACGTCAAGGGCGTATCAAAGGGTAAACCAGCACCCTGTGCAACTACAAGAGCAACCCTTCCTGCCGCTGGCATTACGTCTACAGCTTGGCTGTCTGCTTGACGATGCAGATTACTTAACCCTACGTTTCGTGCATGATCGATGACTCTCGTCGTCGGAATTGACAAGTGCTCGTCCAGTTGACATGCGGTCGATCGGCGAGCACGTTATTAAACCGCCGTTCGCGTACGGACGCAATCCTAATACCAGACAGAGTACACAATTTGCCGCTCGCAAATAGACCCTATAGATCAGTCCGAGAGTGAATCACCGTGCGCCTACTGTATTGCCGATAATAATGCGATCGCAAATTAGACTGACCTCCATTCAACGGCGAGATATTGGCAATTAAATTCAACTGTAATGTTTGATTATTGCAATTGTTCACGAGTTAGCGTTAAAAATTCTCCCTAATAAAATTTATCGCCAACCATCGATGTCGCGTCGCAATGAATATCAAATTTGGAACAACATAGCATACTGCAAATTCCGTCTTTACAATGACATTCACGTAATCTCTTATACCTTTCTCGTACGTACAGAAAAAAAGACTATTCTTAAATCAATCATAATATATTTTATATATAACAAAAATATATATTATAATCTTGTTTTAAAAATTTTAGTCTTGACTTGACTGAATTTGTATTAATATAAGATTTTTTCATTGAGCAAGTCTTGAATTGAGTGCAATAATACTTGCATCAAAAAGGATTCAATCAAATCTAGAGACTAATATCTTTAAAGCAAGGTTACAATATTTTTGCTTATACATGAGCATATTATGGTTGATTTAAGAATAGTCTCTTTTTTCTGTGTGCAAACAACAAGATTTCTTCTTTTGAGAATGTTCAGCTCGATCTGAAAATCTCGATCGGAAAAACAATTCTGGACTGTAGAACTATTCGCGATACGTAATAATGCAAATCAATACATTGCGAGATAATATTATGGATAATTAAAGTAGTTTGCTCGATAAGTTATTTTTGTTGATCGAAAATTAGCTCATTTACAATCGATGTAATGCGTTAGCATATCATTCAAATGTGCAAAATTGCAGTTACGTTATTTTAATAAAAATAAACGGTTTGCTTGATAGGATTTAATAGATTGTCTGAATAATTGCAACGTACGGCTAATGATAGTAACAATTTGGTGAGTAAAATGAATTTTGTATACATTAGTCGAATGTGCGCGAATAGCTACTCATGCAGAATATTTTGATGTACTACAATTGCAAGTATTTTCAAATGCAAAATACAAGAGAAATAACTCATATTCGCGATTGGCAATGGTAAGAAATTTATGTAGGTTGACGCAGTTTTCTCTTGGCTTTATCAATTCCCTCTGCAATTATTAGCGAGCAGCAAAGTTTGCGTTCTTATATAACTGCGGACTTTATTCCGTAACTTTATTCTCAGCGACCCAGTTTCTCGAGCATTTACCTTTTTCTTTTTCGAGAACGTTATTTTATACCTTTTTCCTCATTTTATATTATCTTCTAATACATTGCGCAAGCACGTTGCCCTTCGTGGCTTAAACGACGAATAATATTTAACGATCAGCTTATCCTAAATTATATAATTTGTATATCGCACGAAAAATGCATTGTTACAGTTTGCGATTTAAATTGTAAAAAAGGTTTATGAGCCAGCGATATTTATGCATTTGCGTTTTAAATTCCATGCATAATATTCCATTTGTTTGCGTGAATACACATTGCGCTAATATATGTGAGACAATTATGTTGTCACAATCAATATTATTGAATAATATTGCATATGTATATATATATAATACAGTAATATATATTTATTCAATATAATAATGTCATATTATATTATATTAAAAAATTAGAGTTTAAAAAATTTGCAATTAAAGAACTAAGAATAAGCGATTTAAAAAAGATTATTTTAATTTGAAAAAGAAGTGTCGTGTAATCTTAAAAATTCTAAAAATAGAAAGCTGACAAATATGGATATTGGTATATAATATATTTAAGCGGCAAATATAATTTTAAAAACTGCATGAGATTTAATTTTACGATCTGGCTGTTTTGACAATACATGATGATTTTCAGTGTATTTATAATTATGCAGCAATTCACACCTAAAATAGCTATCCTTGTCCAATGTCGGTTTCATCGTACGGTCCTGAAATAATGATAAATTGCAATTATTATATGTCGACAGAAAATTAATTTCAATAGACGGGAATTATAATTTTCTATAATATAACATTCAAAGTGCGATAATAAAAATTACATTATTACTCTCTTATAGATTTTACACAAAGATTATTATACATTCCAATGCTAATACAATTAATAAGAATTAATTTTAATAAAAATCACAGAAATTAAACGAGGATGAAAAGTTCGTATTTAAAAATTTTTGCACATATTCTGCTTGCGTTCTTAATGCGAGCACTCGGGAGTTTCACTCAGCGTGCTAATTATTTCCGTTCATCTGATACGCAGAGATTGGCGTTGGCGTTTTTGCAATATGGGAGATGGGAAAGAGAGACAAGGAGAAAGAGAGAGAAAAGGAGAAAAAGGGTAGAAAGATAGAAGCTAATGATCGAAGCGAGAAGAGATAATTAAATGCGGATTATCTCTGGTAAAATTCAATCTCTTGTTCACGCTAATTGGAACGGGAAGGAGACAGTTATTAAACAGCCTGCGGATAGATTGAATAATATTTTGCGATAACAAAGCCACTGATCAAAGGGTAAAAAAAGGAAGAAAGGGATGCATTTACAGACCGTCCGAGCCAGAAATGCAGGAGTATGACTAACGTTTGTGCACAGTACAACAAAGTTAAAATCTCAATAAAAGTTGTTTATGCGGAAGCGCATGTACGGAATGTAATTTAAACTGTTATCATCGTGAAACTCCTTCTTTCCCTTTCTCCCTGAATTTTCCACTGCACGAAATTACGATTTTCGCGATACCAGATAAGGGCTGCGCGATAAATTGTATGTTTTATGCGATCGCAATGCTTGTTAACAAATAAAACTTACTCGCCGCGCAGATATTTGATTTCTAAATAAAACACAAACATTGAAAAATACAAGTCTCGCAAATTGCTTTCTCGAAAAAGCAACACAAAGTTTGCATTTAGTTATCGCTGCGGCTCCGTTATTTTCTCGCGTGCACAACTTGATTTTTGACTAATATTTCGTCAGTGTGGTGAACAAGATTTTAGTTTGCTTCAACAATGCAGAATTACTTTATAAGAATTGTTTGTGTTATGATCGATAAATGTAATAAAGTCAATTTTGCCGAAAGAGCCACTTCGGCGATATTTTCGTGCGTCATGTAAAAGCGAAGTCAATTTTAACAATACTTTTAAGCCATTAAAAGCTTAAAAAAGAGCGCTGCACAAAATAATCGATACATGCTATCGCCTACATCTTTCTTTTTTTATTTTCATACAGCCGTTTGTTTCCGGTTTCTTTCGCAACTGTCGTGGGGGTGCAACAAGTGTTACGTTGCTCGTGTCTCGAGGCAAACGAGCGAGATACCGCGTTGCAAATCTACGAATAAATTTCTTGCTCGCCGACCACAGTCTCGTTGCTGCTGCTTGAATTGATATCTACGGCTCGTATTTCAGGATTATCTACTGCGGGGATATGTTATTTTTGTTTTGCGTCAAGCTGCGCTTTAAGCTGGCTTACAAATGCCCCGGCATAAACTCCTAAAAAAAAAAAAGAAAAAAAAGATAGATACGCGCACCATGTGCGGATAGCCGCTTTATTAAAAGTGCCCGCCATCTCGGAAAATAACATTATTTGACGTTTACGCGGTCCTTTATAAGCTGCCATTCTGACTTTCGCCACGGTGAAATTACGGTCCCTTTATCATTGCCGCCTGATTCATAAAGTGCGAGGGAACAGTTAATGACATGTAAAAGAGAACATTTTTATTATTCTTGGTAATACACGTAATATCACACAAAATATACATTCCTCATTTTTCTTACACGCCTTTAAAACCCCATATAAGAAATTTAAAAAACGTTTTCTCTTTTCTCTAGTAATATTCTTCGCACAGCGAATAAAAATGTCAGATGTAGTAATAAAAGCATTTACCGGAAGGGAACAGACAAAGAGACGTATGTAAAGGAAGAAATGAAAAGTGCACTCTCTAGAAATCGAGGATTAAAATAAATATCAATAACATCCTCAAGGTTTCAAGTACAAGCAAAGTTTTCATGTGAAATTTTTTACTTTTCTCTCGCAAGTCTCGCAGATGTGCAGCAACATAAATCACATTCCGCGTGACGTTCCATGAACAGAATCGATTGGGACTTTTAGTCCATTGCAATATAAAACTATCCGCGCGTAAATCAAGCGCACGTCGTCCGCCCCATGTTCGTTCGATATCACGCTCGCGACATTTGCATCGTTAGCACGAGCGTCTGCAAAAAAGGCACCTTCCCATCCCTCTACCTCCCTCCTTCAAGTGGCATGTACTCGACGAACGCAATTTTCTTTTGTTTCCAGGCAGACCTATCCTGCAGAAACACGAAGCAGACCGTGGGCGCGATTTACACGCGTACAAACTTTGTGACGTTGAAATACGTCACCGACGGCTGGGGCACCAGCTCGAATGGCTTCCGCCTCGTCATCACAGCCGTCAAGGATCCGAGTGAGTATTTGTCGATGCGAACCGTTTCCGAACTTATTCGCGGGCCAATCGACTCGCTGACATGCAGAAATGCAGGTCCTGAATGCTAAAGCGAAGCTCGAAACAAATTGCAATTTCTCAATGTATGTAATGCAAGCATTATTTGTATCATGCATTATTTGTATCATGCATTTCTCTGAAATCAGTGCTCTAAGTTATGTGGTATACATTGCGTGCGACGAATGTACATTTTTGTCATCAATAGAAAAATTATTCAAAAATTACAGATTTATCTAGATTATATTTGAAAATAATACAAATTCAAGTAAGTAAATTTTGGAACATTTAAGAAAGTAGGTAATTCAAAGTGATTTAAAAATTATTTCAATAAGAAATAGACACGTTTTCAAAAAATAATATAAAATGAAAAAATTTTTATCTAAGCTATAAATATATACAATGTATTGTTAAATATAAATATCGAATTGTTTTATGTATATGTATAACATTCAGATTTATACAGAAAGTGTAAATTACCACACTGAAAAAAAATATAGTCAATTTTAATAAATATTTAGTTAAATACTGCCAACTAAATATTTATTAAATATAAAGATATTTACATATTTATTTGATACAAGAAATGTTAATTTGATTTAACAATCATTTTTTTACTGAACAAATATTTATTTACTGTAAGTAAATGTTTAGTTGACAGTATTGAACTAAATATTTATTAAAATTGATTATATTTTTTTCTCAATGCAATTTCAATCATTTTTGCAGAGACTGATACATCATAAATATCAACCGATAAGCAAACAGATTTTTGCAGTAAAGATATTTCGTAGCACGCGAAAATCCCTCTCTGTATTGTCTAGACAGAATAATTCTTATATTTACGCTATTCATTGTTGTACTTCTTGTTAGACTAATCATTTTAAGATTTACTCAATGAAGCATCCTGGTATACTGGGAAAATATATTTCCGAGTATATTGTTCCGAAAAGGAAAATGTACAATTTTCCTCCGCCAGTCGTTTTTATGCTTCACTGATTCTTTAATTCTTTCAAATTCTGTCACGGTCGTCCTGACCGACTCGACTCCAAGTTTATCATTCAATCGCTTTTATTCATTAGCTCTCGAGTTATTAAATTTGCCTTTCAAATCCAGTTTCTTTAAAGCGCCGTGTCAATTCTTTTTCATCTCCGAGATCGTAGTCTCTCCAGCGTTCACATTTAGTGCATGATTTCAGAATGCAGTGCGCTCAACTATGCAACGAAGCTCAATTAACATTAGAATACTCTATTCATGCGATACAGCTTCGATCAATAAATATCACAATCAAATCAGTCATCTACGAAACCGCTTAACTGATGTATCTAAAAGCGAACTTCAGCAAAGCAGCACAGAGCATTTACTTCAAGCGTAAATCCCAAAACACAATAGATGTAGTAAGCAAGAAATTGAACAATCACAGTCGAATAATCGACTATGATTTGTCAATTTCTTAAGACTTAAAGTTTACTGCATCTATTGTGTTTCGGAGTTTAAGAATAATAGTTTCAATTGAACCATTGATTTTCAATAGAAGAGATTAAGTTATATATTGTTACGCTATAAATATTAAATATGAAATATTAAAACAGTTAATTTAAAAAACTTTTAGATTATGCATTCAAAAAAGATTATTTTACATTAAGGTTGCATGCAAAGTTTCCTCGCATAAAAATAATATAAATTCCTCAAAAATAATACAAAATTTATCAATAACGTATCTTGGTTTTCTCAAACTCGATAGTTTGATTTATGTAGTTTTCTAAATTGATTTAATTGAGCGTTTATCATAAAATATATATCAAAAAGTATATCTTCATCACACAGAGTCAGCTTTGTAAAACGCAAGGTAAACAATGCGCATAATTGACGCAATTTAACGAGCCATTTTCCAAGTTTTACGCGAGTTCGACGAAACACGCGTCCGGAGACCGTTTTACATTTAACAACGTGGATTCGCAACATAGTGAAAAGTTTGCGGATAAATATTAAATAAAATTTGTAATTGAAATAGAGGTAGTGACATGGTAAGTGACGTCGTTATTGACGCACAGCGCCATATCGACGTTGGTTCGAAATTTTAATTCGACTATTCGATTCACGATTGACCGATCGTAGCTGCGAGATTTTTCGTGACGACAACAAAAGCGCGACGGTGCGTTAACCCGCGAATTTCAATTCATTCACTTTTACCCTATGCGAGTTTGTATTTCATATTTACATACATCGGCATGACATGTAAGTAACATAACGTCGGTCACGAGTCACATGACATCGGATATTCATGAAGAGTGATCTTGTTCACTCGTCCGCGACAATTTTTCGTTACGGATACACAAGATGCGAATCGTGTCGGCTCGTGACGACGATAAATGCTGCTCTTGTCGCTTCGTCGACGATTTTGTCGAGAGGACTCCCCGAAGCCGACAAAAGACCGTTAATAATACGAGGAACATTGAAATGAAGTGCTCCCACCTTGGCCGTCTAATACCGAGGAAAAAGCGTATCACATCGCTCCTCGCGAATCGCTACCTCGCCCCTGTTCGTGAACCCGGCGTAATATTTCCATGTAATAAGGTCCCTGAGAAACGAGCACCGGGGACAAATGCAGCCGCTATATTTTTATATCTTCATATCTTCATGCCGGAATCCTGATAAAATGCATAGACGCTCGACGCCATTTCGCGCACTCTTGATTATGAAACGCGCGCTGCATCGCTAAAATGCAAGTTTAATATACTAATAATGTGCTGCGTGTTGTACACGGAATGATATGTGCAACTATCACACAAGTTTATAATATCTCATAATCCAGTGTAATGAATATCATAATGAAATGTCACGTTCAAATAAATGCAAGCAAGATACGTGTGGACATACTGTTTTCCACACGTTTTAAAAAATATTTTAACAAGTGCTACGCTTCCAACTTGGTTTTCTACACTGTAATGTATTTTATTTTTGTATTATTTTATCAGCGTAACATGTAATTTTTGTCGTATATAGTATTTATATTTGATATATTAATAATGCGCATCTGTTATTGCAACTTGACTCTTATTTATTCCTCTTTATCAGCTATTTTAATAAATGTTTAGTTTTGTCTCGCATATTCTCTATGAATTTTTATATTAATAATTTGTAGAGAACAGCTTATTACTATTCAATATTATCATTATTTTAGTTGAATAACTGTTAGATAAGAGCTGCATATTTTTTAATCGATTTTTTTCAAGAAAAATGAAAATGTCTCACAATATTTTAACGTCATAAAACAATACACATGTGGCACACTAATGGCAGTAATATAGAGGAAGTGTTAATCTTAAGTACTACGAGACACTTCGACATTTCACACTTGAGATCCACATCCAAAATGACTTGAGAGCAAAGTAGCTATCCAGTCTCGGGACTCGACAGGTGTCGAACTTTAGCTCTCGTCTGCCGAACAATTTCCTCAAGTTGTAATCTTCCGGCGGTTATAAGGGGCACTTCAAGGATAATCCGAGAGAGTTAATATAAGTTAGTTTAGAACTAAACATAGAATGCGAAATCTCGGTCGCATATATGCTGTTGTTCTTCGGCTTCTATTTCATCGGTACCGCTGATTAAGAAACATGTATCTATTCCGAAAAGATTGTTTATTTTAAACTTTATCGTTCACAAATGAAACTTTCGCAATATTCGCAACGCAAGCAGTTTCGTAATTTTACAACATAAGTTATTTATTACAGTCAATGCTTTGTGGAAAAGTAGTTGCGCTAAACAAAGTATTTCTTGAGGCGATACATCTTTTTTGTTCTCTCATTGTAAATCTGGATATATAAAATGGTTCAGAGAAATATATTATCTACTTTGTCAAAATTTTAAATAATTAAACGGTTTGCTTGCTGCAACAATAAGCTAATATCGTAATCAAATATGTAATATTGGTAAAAATTAGAACTCTAGATTTGTTAAGGTAACTAAAAAAAAGTCCGCCATGTTTGCCCTTTATATTAAAAAACTAAACGCTTATTAGACGATTGATTAGGTCAAAAATGGCGATTGAAATAAGAAATTTGCAAATGTCGGCATTTGGCTTATATAAAAGATTTGTGCTACTCTGCAGGTAAATTTAGAGCTCTTATAGTTAAAAATGGATAAACAGAGTCCTCTATTTGTTCCAAATTGGGCTAATCTACTGTTATGTTTATACAGTGATTTGTATTTTTTTTTATTGAGCAATGTAACCATTTTATGTAGAAAAATGTTTTATTCCTCTCATATTCTTTAGTCACGAGCCGCGTAATAAATTTTTCAAACATATGCCAAAACATGACAGAATTTTTGCAGCATGTGCAAATAAACATATATATTTTTCCTATTTTTCTCTTTAATTTTAGTATTTATTTTCTGTGTTTTTACAAATGTTGTTACAACATACATCATAGCTTATTGTTGCAGCAACCTTCAATTGTATCGCAAAATGAAATTCATTATTCGCTAATAGTCGAGTAAGAATATCGAATCCTGCTATTATTCTCTCCAATATGTCTTCATATTTCGTAATTAGATCGAATTAAAATCGCTAGCGAACACATCGAAATCAACGATCTAGCAGCCATTCCGTTGTCGCAGGAATATCGCATAACTAAACACGCGCTCGTTATCGAGCGTAAGTCACGGTTCAGTGACATCACAGTAACGTCGCACTAATTTGCCGTAATTATACAGAATGTGAACCGCGAGAGCGACTACGTCCTCTTTCCCCGCCGACGCGCGTTCATCCCTCGGTTGTCTCTTCACGTCAGTTCATCCCTTTTAATGCACCGCTGCATCCCTCTCGTATTCCTATTCGAAGCGATCTGGCAAATGCAAACGTTCGAAGCTAGTTACGATAATTATCGCATGGTCGCGATGTGCTCTTTCCTTTTTGTGTGACGCTAATTACCTTGCGTGATTAATTGATGGACGACCAGAAAGGCTGGCGGCTTACATGTGTCGTGAATGAAACGAAGATACATAGTTACGAATCCTGTCGCTTGCCGTGAGAGAAAAGACTCGCAATGTACGACACAGATTGACAGGAAATACATTTTATACGGGATCTGTTTCCTCAGTTTCGTTAGAAAAAACGTGACATTTCGACGTGACGTTATATATAGCTCTTTTTACTCTCGCAGATTTATATCTCGTTCAAATGCATAGTATATCCCCTTTATCTTCATTTTTTTAATTGGAAATCTAAAATCTCTTATCTCTCACATTAGCATATTCAATAATTATACTCTCAAGAAAAATATTAAGAACGTTGAACAAGTATCTTTTAAAATGATTGTATGTAATACACAACAAATAAGAAAAAAAGGCCTTAAACGAGCTGGATTAGTGCTTAAAAATATTAAGTTCTTAAAAATGTAAAAAAAAAACATTTTTGGAGTAATTCTGTGTAAAACCATAATTATTTAACACAAATAAGCGATGAGAACTATATTCGATCAAAACAGATCTTGATATCTACTATTTTTGTATAAATTTTACAAATTCCAGTTCAAGCAAACTGCACGCCAATTATTTATTTATCGATACAGAAACACAGTTTTAAATCAGTTCATTTATTAAAAGCAGGAGTAATGCTACAAATTAAATTGACGAGCAATTTAATATTACAAATGCAAAACGAACATCTTTAAAATATTGCAGAGAATTTCGTAATCGAGTAATCGTTTCACTTTGAGAAACGGAAGAAAGTGCAGATCGACAAACACGTTTGATAAACGAATAAAGGGATGTAATCGAAATAGCTGACAAGTCAATTACAGTTACCGATGACTCGGATCTCACAACACCCGGAATTTCATGATCGCCGAGTAATTAATTGGCTCACGCGTCGGCCCGAGAATTTCTTCCGATCGAGCGGCGGAATCCCTGCGAGGGTTATCACGCGCGCTGATAAATTGGAACGCGGACGATCGCGCGCGACCGGCACCCACCACGGATTCCGTTCGATGCGGTCGAAAAGTGCCAACCGCAATCGAGGAAATCCTCACGGGCATTGTCTGGGCGACAGATTTTCATGCCCGTCGTGTTTCCTCACATTCCGTCCTTCCGAATCCTACCCGAATCCGCCTCCTGTTTAGCGCGATGAATTATTATTCACTCGGTAAAAGAACTATTAATTATCGCGTTCATCCATCGAAGCGGATTTTAGATTAATTGACATCTCGCGCGCATATTTTCACGTCCAATTCTCGAAATATAGGACAGAGCGAAATGTTGACGTTTTTAAAGATTAATTGTTTTAATACTAGGACTGCTGATGGTCCATTTTCGATTTTGATAAATTATTTCAATTTTTTTTCTTTGTTGTATTAAATATACAGAATATTGAAACCATGTGTGTATAATACAAATAATTCTAACACATACAAATATTATAATAGCAAAATAACTTTTTATTGAATCTTTTTAACCGAAAACATACTGGAAAAATAGTTTGTTTATAAGTAATCGAACGTATTTAAAATAACGTTTATTTAACGTTCAAAATGTATTTAAAATAAAATAAAATAGTTATTTAGTATTTTTTACTTAAAATAACTTCTTATGATATAATTTATTTTTGATTTTTTTTGTTTTAAATATATTAAAAGAAAGAAAGAAATTATTTAATTCTAAATTAATATGTATTTTTAATAAAACTTTAATTAAAGTTTTTACTGCTGATTAATTTCGATTGGCTTTCTTTATTAAAATAAAAAATCTAGTGTAGTAAAGTGGCGATGGGCGGTGCCTCTAACTGTCTATGTTTGCGAGGACTCGCGAATTAGCAGAATTAGAATATCCAAATTAGCAGACTTAGAGTATCTATACAAGTGTTTTGTTTTGTGCTTCGTTCTTAGTTCTTAGTTTATTTCTGACTTCTAAATTCAAACCAGCTACTCCTCGTTTTCGTTGTGTATGTATAAACTATATTTCTTGATTTTTTTATATTTATATACGTACAATATAGTTAAATATGTGAAACTATTAAATATACATTCAAATAAACGAAATCATAAAAAAACTTTCGTATCTGAAATTTTTATTTAAAATATATATTTCTTATTTTATATTATATTTTAAATAAGTTTCTGAACTCTATTTTATATCGTTTTCATTTTAAATAAGTCGTATGAGTTATTTTATCGATCCCTGCTGGTTACATTAATTAGAATTCTGGTTGAATCTATCATAATTCTAGTTGAGATAACCAGAATTCTGATTAACATGATACGAATCTCCTGGTTCATTTTCAATTCAACTATTCTCAGTGCTTTGCAAGAATAGGAAATTATCAAACTGACACCTTCGGTAGTTCTATCTGTAAAATAATCGATTGCGAATACACAAACTGCGTATAATAAAAACGTATTTAAATATTTATACTCGTTTCTACGGAAAGCTTATATATATTGCGACGTAAGACGCTTCACCAAGCAGAATTCTTATAACGAAAATTGTCGTTAAATAAATATTGGAAATCGAGACAGCGGTGAAGGCAAAATATTTAGAAGTAAAGCAAGAAAACGACTTGCGCCTCTTAAAAAGAGACATATATCTGCACGATAAACATTCATCAGCGATGCATCGACGATCGCAAATACCTAAATGCGACGCTGAAATAACATGCATATACGTACAATATGGGAAATGGCAAAACGTCTGAAATCACACGTGAGAATACCTTGCTCTCAAACACTTTGGGACGCGTCTTCACGCGTGCGAGGCATTGCTGTCAGTACGACCGAGCGTGTAATCCGGCGAGACACTTAAGTACCTTGTCGCCGAGTCTCTCAATCTCAGCTCGAATAGTTAGCCGTCGCTTCCTCAGCGATTTCTCCCTTAACTTTCATCGCAGGGGATTCAGGGCGGCAGCTACATGTGTCTGTCGGCGCGAACAGCATGTCACTTTCTTGATATAATATACACGGCGAAATGACGCGATGTTAACTGTTGTGCCCAAGTTACACACCGGAAAGGGTTGACAAGACAAATTTCGCATCTGGGAATAGAGGATCGAAAAAGTGTCCGAACTTCTTAAGGTGCATTCACGTGCAAGTGTCAAGCGTCGAGCAGCGGAAGTAGCGACTAATCAGCTGGACGATACTGGCAGTGGTGTAAAAAATATTTTCTACGCTATACTGCACTTCCGTTCGGCGCTTGCACGTGAATGCACCTTTATTCTTGGGATCTCACGATCGGGAAATTCAATAATTTTTGTTTTATCGTTCACATATTCTGTGCAACGCGGGGATGAAAGACGGGGGCGAAGAGTGCAATAGCGCGGGAATTAATAACTTCATCTCTGGCGCGGTGCATTACAGCAGTCAGAAGGAGAGGAGGTCTCTTTTTCTTCGTGATCTCGATCGGAAGGATGATTCATGCACCATCGCGCACGACTTCCTCCGAGTGCCTCCATTTTCTTCTCGTCCGCGTGCCTCTCTTACCTCTTCACCCCGGCCTCTCATTCCCGGTCGGGGGTCTTACGCCGCTCTCGCTTTCCACCGTCCTTCTTTCTCTTTTTTTTTTTACTCGACGAATTCAATTCTTGCCGCCATAGTGTGCGCGGACGCATTTCCAATCTTCCCCGACTTTTGCCGACATCGGGTAGCATTCGCATATCGATTTCGATGCACAGAGACACCCCCGAAAGCATTCGTTCTCCTCCTTTCAATATCACGCGCCTCCCGCGTCGTTTTTGTCCGTCGCGACCGGATGAATCCCTGCATGTGATTCGAACCACGGATGAAGAACGCGTTGTCGTATCAATCTCTTCCGCCCGACCGTACGTGCCGCGGCCGGAAGTCGAGAATTATCGTCGGAAGCAACGGTAATCTAAAATCAATTCATCCCTATTTAATTCTTCTTAATATCGTAATAATAAAATGAAAACTGTTTTGTTTAGAATATAAATATTGATTGTCATAAATTGTCATTAAATAATATAAATAAGAATTAATAAATTAAGAAGATTATCAATAATATTATATATTAATTGAAATAAAGAAAAAGCTTTGATATATATGAGCGCAACAGTAGAAGTTGGATTATCAGCAAATCTAGTATTTCCTTCTGGTCAATTTTTTTATGACTATTACGACTTCTTTTATTTTTATCTTGTGACATTTTAATTTTT
>NW_017305987.1:2852673-2854553 GCF_001594115.1 Trachymyrmex septentrionalis | reverse complement strand
ATATATATATATATATATATGATTAAAAAAAATTTTGTAAAATTGAAATTAGTTTTGTTAATTATAATGTATTGTAAATGTTAATTTAATCTTTTACAACACACTTTATTTTGCTCGTCTTTGGCTTGTTTTATATTATTATATTGATTATCAATTATATTTATACATTTCCTTTATTTTTATTACTATTTATATTTTTAAATTTAGGCTTAGAGAATTGATAATATATTATTGAGTTTATACAATAAAAACTATAGAATTAAAAATGTATTTATCTGTTTGATGTAATAATAACAGTATAGTTTTATAAAAGAGGAACATATTTTTGAGATTGAAGTATTTTCTTATCAATGTATCGACAGACGATCGAGGCTAGAATAAAGACATTATTATCTATCTGACCCTTTTGTGCCAACGGTGCTTTATTTTCTACAGTTTTATTCACGCACGCTCTCGTACGATAATTCCCTACAATCACTGGCAGTTTCACTTTACCCGGCAATCTTCTCGTTTCACGGAATGGACGTATCGATATCCTCAGCTTCTAGGTTTTGCCTTCGGCATAGAATTTGAGGGATATTCAGAAGCACGTACAACTGAGTTATATTTGAATAAAAGCTTCATCAATAAAACTGAATTCATATTTTTTATTTACACATTAGCTATTCTTTTTATGCAAACATCACGTAAAAATTGCATTCGCCGTATGCTTATACAAATCATAAAAGAGACATATTTTTAAAAATATATTTTTATATTAATTTTTATTAATAAAATAAGAATAGTGTAAATTATACGTTTGTGTAATGCCAGTATATCTTTAAGTTCAGTATTGCGTTTCAATTCATGTAATTTTTTTTAGTAGCTGACGAACGTGACGAGCTCGAACAAATATCAATTTCGAAGAGCTTTTGTAAGCACACACTTTCGACAAGACGTCTAAGCACATTTTTCTCGAGAGAATTGTAAAAGGAATATGCGGAAATTTGGTTTTAAAATAAAAGGAAAATTATTTTTAAAATTAGCCATTACGAAACATAAATCTTTGCACTCCTTTCACTTTATTCGTTAACATCTTTAAACATTTTATTTTTTAAATTTATATATAAATATTATTTTTAATTGATAAATATTATTATAATTAATGTTATAAAGATTATAGAAAAAAAAATGTATAAATATATACAGGGTGTCGCAAAATGCGCGAATCAAATTATTATAGTAAAAAAGTATTCGAAAAACTAAGTAAAAAAATTATTATAATTTTTATGTATATATTTTTCTTATTTTTAATTATAAGTCTTATCATTAGAGTCATAATTATATTTTTCTCAAAATATTTAATTAATTATCTTTTCTCAAAGCTGAACATTATTAAAATTTGGAGAGAGCCAATCGCAATCATATTTCTCATCTCAATCGGAAAGCATATTATTTACGGTATGTACCCGTTTGCAAATGAGACGATGATTTCCCGGACTTGATTTTAGCAAATTGCGCAGTAACCAGCTTCGTGTAATAACGGATGAGACCCTAGTGGTACTGGTTTCCCCAACACGATACAAGGGATGAATGCGCAGTAATATGTCGCGTTTAGTGTATGTGCACGAAAAGTTTTGTCATTCGGTGAAACTTCGTCGAAATGGACGATGTAGGGCAAACCGCCGATGAAATTTAATCAACGATACACTCCACCATTCCACGTTCGCGGTTTACAAGTGCACTGATATCAAAGATAATACGTTTATATCGTCGTTTATGTTAATAGAATAAAGCATTAAAATATAAACGATTATTAAACGTATACTATAGAATTTGCATTTTAAATTACAGTCAAATAGAATACGATAATTATATTTTTTTAAATTATTTTTTTAATT
>NW_017305987.1:2852290-2852560 GCF_001594115.1 Trachymyrmex septentrionalis | reverse complement strand
TTTTTTTTTTAATAATTTTAATAAAAATTATAATTTTAATAAAAATTATTTGGAATAAAAGTTTTATTCTATTTTATCTAACTTTTTTATAAATGTACATGCATGTAGGTTGGATTAAAATAAAACTAGTAAATTCGTAAAGAAAGAAAAGTAGGACGGGGAAACAAATAGAAACTATTATTTTGAAACAAAGGCGTTCAATTTTAAATTTTACGCGATTCTCTTTACGCGATATTCTAATTATTCTCTCTAATTTTGTAATCTTATTAT
>NW_017305987.1:2820356-2852190 GCF_001594115.1 Trachymyrmex septentrionalis | reverse complement strand
CAAACGCCAAACCGTATCGCATTTCAGGAGGTTAAATGTTACTGTTTTAAAACCCCAAAAGGGCGGGAAGATATATAAAATTTAAATTGTTATTTCGGTTGTATCAAATCCAAAGCTCAGAACTTTTTTGTACACCTAATACATACTATATAAAATTACTACTATTTATAATTTTATAAAAAAAAGAACTATTTATAGCATATTTTTTGTTATGAAAAAATTCAAGTTAATCATGATGTGACAATACATAGCAATGCGTATTGTTGCTTCTAAAATTGAATTCGATGTAGAAAAAAATATAATATATACGTACTATATGCCAAGGATTTTACTTGAATGTGAAAATGTATCGACTAAATTGGACATGCGGTCTATATAAATTGCGCCTGAAACCGTTAATACCTTTAAAATCCATGTAATCTCTACAGAAAACCATTCGCGTTTATTTTTGCCGGTGAAGCAAAAGCTCTCGATTCGACGGCTTTGAAAAAGTTTGTGTGCTCAGAATTCGTATAGAACAAATCAATCCAATAGAACAAAGTAATTTCTCTTTGTTTCAACAATAAATATCAGACTGCGAACAAGAGAAGGTAAAATCACGCTATTGTACTAGTCAGGCGCGTAACGTTAGATTCGGAAGAGCGATTCCAAGGATTCTGATGAAGATCCTTAGCTTTACCGGTCCTCTTCGATTTAATTGACTGTGTTCTGGTAGGATTATTCGTAGGATTTCGGTTCGCCCGCTTTAATCCGCACATTAAAGTCAATCCAGGTCCATGCTCGACATTGACATAAAATGTACACGGAGCTGCAGCTTGTAGACATTTCCATTAGGGCTAGAATGGATCGACGATACAAAGGCAATCATTACAGCGCTAGATCTCGTAGCTTAATCCTTCTATTTGGAACTATCCTATAATTAATTAATGAAAGTGCTCCTATTAATTTACTATCTTCTACTTTGATTGTAAATTTTCGAGAAGATACTGAAAGTTTAAACACAATCCAGTTTAAATTCTAGATTAATGTTTTTTTTTTTTTTTTTTTTTTTTCAAAAGAAACTACCGCCATTTAAAATCGTGTTCACGAAAAAGATTTATATTATTGAAAAAATTAAGCTTTAATAAATTAACAGCGAAAGAAAGAATAGAAAGAATGAACGAAAAGAATTTTTAACTTTAAAGTATTTAAAATATAAATAAATATGTGCAATTAAATTAGTTTCTTTTAATAATACAAATAAATAATTAATAATAATATAAAGTCTTATCGTACAACCTATTATTTATATAATTTTAAAAAAGTAAACACAATTAAATAAATCACGTATTAATATTTTAAATATTTTCTATAACGATGAAGGTAAATATAAATTCACATCGGACAGTCATACATCGAGACTCGATCCCTCATCGCTGTAATTTATTCTAGATTATTATTTACGCGTAGATGCCCAATGCTGGTTAAATGCAAATGCTCTTGGAGCGATAAGGCCTGCGTTTGACACGCCCTTTATTTTAGACGCAAGCGTGGAAGCGCAAGATGTCAGACACGTTCAATCATCCGCGGACATTAACCCCCGGACTGCCGGTTCACGGTTGTTGCACCTCGCAATTCGTTGCACCGGGAGCGCCCTATCACATGTAACGTTACAGACACGCGATGCATTTTATGAATGAAACCAGCTCGTACAGGTTTATGCGGAGCCCCGGCTAAAGCTATGGCTTTTGTAGAGAAAAGTACGCGATTCACTTGAAAAGGCGGTTCTCTTTCTTTCTCCCTTTTACGACTGCACCAAACTGCGATATTGACTTTTGCCTACCCTTCTGAGAGCCATTCCGCATTGTTTCTCCAAAGGTTTCCGCGAGGGCGATTCTTGTAATATTTACGTTGCCTCGCAACGACACCCTTGGTTCGCAAGTGACAGTTTTAAGCGTCATCCTCGAGGCAACGGGCGAGAAATGAGTGAGTCGATTCGAAGAAGCATTTTACCTTGCAAGAGCTCTCTCTCTTAAATTCGATTGTTTTATAGTGAGATTTACCAAGTATAACGACATACAGATACCACCTGACAAGAGGGAATTTACGCAAGAAATACATATAACAATGCTGAGTCAAAACTAAATTTAAATCGTTGTAAAAAGGCAATGAAAAGATAGAATCGAATAGAATAAAAAAAAGGACAGAAATCATTACAAGATCTTATAGAATACAAGTTGACTTTCTCGTCCTTTATCAGTTTTTATTTCATATAAAAGCAAAGTTGTGAAATTATTGCCAGGTAAAAATTTTAAATGATGGCATCAAAATCAATTTTGTTGGAAACTTAATTACTGTCTTGAAATTGATAATAGTGGCGAACTTTACCGACGCGGCCTATAATAGGCGACGCAACGAGCAATTTCGAGGCAACCAGCGCGGAAAGAAAATTCATTAGCACACTCACGCCTTTAAGGCTCTTCACGCGAGTTTCTCGAACCATAAGAGGTTCGATCTCACCCGACCTTGTTCAGGTTCGCGTCTTGTAATGCTATTACGAGGTATGTCCCGGGATCATTCGATTGAGAATTCACGATGCGTTTGAACGGTCGTAAAAGAAGGAGAGACAACCGTTTGACAACGCTAAGTTTACGATAGCACGCTTCTTACGGTGGTAATAGAGTGAAGGAAGGGAATTAGGGACTTTGAGAAGGAAACACCGCGGGCACGTGTATGTGGTGCAACCGCGCGTGCACCAAGGGTGCTCATCCCTTATGTTCACGCTCGCGTGAGCATGCGCGCGTTGCTTGAGGTGATCGTGCACGAGATTGAACGAGGAATTAGGATGTGAAGGGTAGGAGGAAGCCGATTTCCATACGGATGGTTCCCACACATGCCCTGCACACGTTCACTGTACCACCCTCTTGCCTCTTGCGTCCTTCTTTGTCGTGGTTTCTTGTTAGTGGTTCAAGAACGTAACTTAGTTTCGAAAGCACAAATTACTGCAGCTATTATTGAATATGATTGACTTTCCATTAATTAATCTTTAAGACAATGCAAATAATAAAATGTTTGTATCTAAAGCAGATTTTATTTATTGTAACCTCCTTCATTTAAATGGAAATAATTTACTGTAATATAAATGTGCGAACTATTTGCGAAAAACGACAGTTTTCAGTGTAGACATTTTAATAAATATATGTTAATTAATAAATATTTTTTCAATCAATAAATATTAACTGTTAAATATTTTAGAGAATTTCCCTTTGTGTGTGATTGAAGGAGTTTAATTTAAATATTTCAATTATCTAAGCTTCTTCCTGCCAATGTTACGTCACTATTATGATCTCCTTTCTGCTCTATACCTTATTGTTCCACGTCCTTTGCCCCACGTAACTTCGCAAGCCAGAATTTCGCCCTAGCGGTATAAGCAAATAATGTGTTTATGCATTTGCATGATGCTTCCGTAACGCGAACCACCCCAGCGAAGCTCGTTGTGCAGAACGGCGAGGTACGAGACGAGGCGTATTTGTAATCTGAAACCGCCGACTCCCGGTCGGCACCCACCATCGGAATAGATTTTACGTCCATGGAACGCGCGATTACACGTCGTTGCGAAATTAATAGGCATGCATTCGAACGCGAACATGCTTCATCGTCCATTGTCAGTATATCTCGTCAGTATAATCTCGTCTCCAACTTACTTTCAATAAAGCACAAAAATCTTCAATTGAAAAGGAAATAAGCGATAAACAGACTTAACAGATAAAAAAACTAGCGTGATAAAATATAATGTGTTAAATGTATTAAACGATGTATTAAAAACAATGTATAAAATTAATTGAACGCATATATAATTTGTTTATTGAAGTATATTATTAGTCTGTTATAATTGCTGTAGGCGATACTAAATTTCCACATGGACGCTTTATTTTTATCGCGTCCGCTATTTGAATAAATTTTTAACAATTTATTTTCTCGTTGATTATAGTGGAAAGTGATTTATTAAACAATTTTTTTGCCAATAAAAAATTTCCGTGCTAAAGCAGTTAATACATTATGTATACGGATAAAATGTGGTGTCGCAAAGTCATCGGGCTTACAAAATGCTATAATAGTTTTTAAAGCATCATGCATTAATCAAATGTAAATAGGGCAATGATTGAAAGATAATGTCATCGTATCACAATGGTGTACAGATGTACCTCTACTATTGTGCGATGGAACACGCTACTTTCTAGTGAATTTTTAATCAATCGACTACACATATGAAAGAACAATTTCGCTGAAGTGTCAAAAGATTTGGCTAATAGATACAGACGTGCAAATATCCATCCAAATAATTACATAGAAATCTCAAGCACGATGAACTTTGAAATTCTACTAGCATAAGCGACCTACATAATTATTTTAATGGCCCAACAAATTATTTTTTAGATTTGTATGAAGTTAAATTTTTAGATACTTCAACAAAACTCTCATTTCCGTGTATTATGCTTGATAAAAGTTATAATGTATCTAAACATTTCCTCTGAAAAATTCTCAAACATTTTTGTTATTTGGAATAAAAGACGAATATATAGTGTATGTAACATCGGGCTCATCAATCTCGATGCATCTACTATTGTAACAAGATCTAGAGATTATCGTCATTATCGTCATTAACGTCATCACCGGCGTTATCAACATAAGCGTGTGTCGCTTACAGCTTAACAGTAACATGCAATCCTCCTCACGCGATCTCTGACTTTGGTCTTACGAGCAGATTGTCACGCGGATAAGATTAACAATAACAATAAATGTGGAGCAAAACGGTAGGCGCAACATAAAAAAGCAAAGCTCCTTCTCTCATTTCTCACACAATCTAAATTAATCTGGAATATTTTCCAATACACATTCATTTTGTGTTGAAATAAAAAATTAACTTATAAATCAAATATTACGTAAAATGTTTTCTCTGAAAATTTAAATAAGATGGACGGCTGGTAGTATGCACGATCTCTCTAAAAAGTTTGGAGACTAAATTCAGGAAAAATCAAGAAATGAAGATACATAAATTTTATTAATGAAAGCTTTCAACATAGTTTTCCTTCCAACCTTAACGGACTACTCAGAATGTTCTTTCAACAGTTGGAAGCTTTCATTCAGTAATCATCTTTCTAAATAGTCTTTAATGCGCTCGTCTTGAAGGCTATTTTGAAGTCAATTCACCTGGATATCCAAAATGCCATTAAAATAATTATTTATCAAAGAATGTGATTAATATTGTATTGATTTTGGATTTTCGCTTTCATTTTGGTTAATTTCGTTTCCCCTGAGAGAACCCAGGTTTGAAACAAAATTCCCTTGAGATCAACTTCAGGTTTAAAATCAAAATATTTCAAAATGCGAATTGGGGTTAACTAATTCCCAGGTTTGAAACAACATCTGACAACAGCCCCGCTGTTCCATTACGAAAATTTTTACAAGAGAAAATATCTAACAAAACCCACCCAATGAAAAACATCGCACATGTCGAATGTTAGTACTAAAAGGTGCCGCAGTTGCTGGAAAAATGGCAACACTTGTGACTTTCCAGCGAAAATTTTTCCATCAACCAGAGAGTTTCATTTCAAAGCCAGACTTTTCGGCTGAAAATCAAAGAAGTGACAACCGTGGTGACAGTGTTATGGCTTTACGTATGAAAATACAAATGAATTCCAAGCCACGCATCAGCTTATTGTGTTAAAAAAAACATTTAATATTTTATATTTGTTAATTTTTTGGTAACTTAAATGTAATTAGTATATTTTTTGAGAAAAATTGTAGTCCATTAGTTCCGCATTTTTAACTCGGTCGTGTCGTCAATGTCGGGTAATGCAACATTCTGTTTCAAGCCCGACGACAAGTTTGCGCGTAAAGTGCAAAAAAGATCGGCCTGCATGTTTCAGTATGCGTAAACGGACCCTCCTAAGTCCTCAGCCTCGGACAGTCCTCAGCCTCACTAATGGCACTGGCAAAACACGAAAACGTTCATAATGCACAGCCAGACTCGTAAAAAGTTATGAGACATAATCATCCAGAGAAAGAAAATTAAATTTAATGTTGGATAATACAATATCGCTTAAATTTATCATTTACATTATAAACCTCTGAAATATCTTTTATTTTTTCACAAAAAATATAACTACGAGAATTTCTCAATCTATAATAATATTTAAACGTCTACTTTTAATTTAAGAACTGAGACACTGTACTTTAAATTAAAATAGATTTCTTTGTAAAACTATACAAGTAATATTTATAAAACGTCTGAAGTGTCGTATTCGATTAAAAGTTATACTGTATCTTTTATTATCGTGTAACAAAGTCATAAAATACGTCACAGATTGCGGAATTGCATGTCTCTCAAAAGATTACAGGAAATCTTTTTCGATATAAGTTGGCATGGCACCTCCATGTGCTTTCACATGCAAGTGTTATATCTCACGACAGAATTTAATGAAGTCCTCCCTGCAGGCGAGAGATAAATTCCGCTTCAGTTTTAACAGCCCGATGGAAATTATCTCTTCGATATTTTATCTCTTTATTTAGTAACATAATTAATTTAATATTTTTATTTTTATACGTCAAACACACGCTCTTTTCCCATTAGCATATCAGATATTCAAATGCAGACGTAGTTATAAAATACGCATATTTTGTAAATTTTTAGATTTTGTTATAAATTTTGATTTTTAATTTAGAATGATTTTCAAACAAATAAGTTCAGAAATAATCAAAAATATCATTTATAAAAATAATTCATGCATTAATTGTATTTACATATCTCTTTCTTGCGTACTGTTAGATAGATTCAAAGAAATAATAGTAATCCAATGCCACATAAGTTAAATAATATTTTGTTATATTTAATTTTTATATGTAAAATATAATTCAATCTATCTCTGTGATTAGTTTCAAAGTAAAGAACGTATGCACTTAGTAAATGATAAATTAAATTTAATGAATAAATTAAATTAAATTAAATTAAATTAAATACATTCTTTTGCGTCAATTGTTTAATTTCATTGTTGTAATTAAATTAATGATATATTAGTAGGAGCAGTAGCGAGCTATATAAATGATAAAAAATAACTCCAATTGTGTATAATTTGACATTATAAATTTAACAGTATATATTCTGAACTTCGAGTTCAATCAGAATGTACATTAATAATTAAATACATTGTAATTTATGTAAGAGATTACTAATTACGTCAAACTGTTTCGAGAATGCACTTAAAAATGCACGCATAAAAAGTCTATATCCCTCTGTTCTTTGTGAGAATGGAAGCGAGTAAACTTCACAGGTACCACGTACATTTCCATTCTCAGTACATACATGTGCGAATCTACCGAGCCTATAAGCTTGTGCAAATGTGAATACACGCGCGTGTCAATGTGCATAACACTTGGTATTACTGCACATCAGCGGTGCAGCGTGACTGCGCATCCGTTTGCTTAGCCACGACTGTTAATTTCGTCGGCATATTGAGCATATTTGAGCGTGTATACGGTGTCTACCGTCCAACGTTAAATGATTGGCCAATCCGAGAGGTTAAACATTGACTCTGCCGCGGATGTCGATACATACAGTTGTTCTTGTGTTACCTTTCTCTCACTTTCTCTCTCACGTTGGCGTTACGTACGAAAGTGATTTTCATACAGTAGTTATTATGCATTTACGACAATTATTATTAATATTAAATGATATTCTCGATAAATCCGTGAAGAACAGGATTATTTCACTTTCGAATGTCATATGAAAATTCTATATGTAGTTAAGCATGGTATAAAATAGTTCCCGCTGTTAAACGTTATTATTCTTGGATCACCTTTTTGCCAGAACGTTTAATAAAAACTTCGCAAATGGCAGCAAATCATGAAAGTTTGGATAGAAGGGAAGGAATCTCAACTGTTAAATTACATAAAATTACATATGACCGTCTGTGTGCCTTTTTGTACGCACGCCCTATCCTTTCGAACCGTCGTCGATCCTTTTATTACCTTCTCTGCGATTTCAGAAGCCCTCGAAGAGTTATAATTGTCAGCGGGAGAGAGAACGCGGAAAATCGCTGTCTTCGCCGCCCAACATGAGCTTTTTCACGATCGGTGAAACTTATCACTTGTTATTACTCACATTCCACGGGTTGGTTCGTAATTAGACCAGATGCTTCGAGAATTACGACGGTTCGACGTCCAAGAATGCGTCAGAAATGCTCTTTCCGCTCGATCGAAAATCGCTTTAAAGCGTAAATACCAAATATTTGGAATACCGTTATTGTAAAGCATGAAACAGTTTCAAATTTAATTATTAATTCTATGTTATCGCAAGATTAAAGCAAAATACATGTACTACTAATTTTGTAATACATATACAGAAATCGTATAATATTAATATAATAAAAGGCTAAATTTATAATACACAAATCGCAGTTTACAAGAAACAATATTTTATTACATAATCAGCTGAGGAAGTAAACATATATAATTTATTGATCCTTTATGAATTACAATCTGATATAAAACAACTTAATTTGCAGCATGCATGCATACTATAACGTTTATAGAAACACAAAATTTTATTAACATAAGAATCAATTTATCGAAGTCATTAGCTTAATGTCTCAATTCAAGTTTAAGTGATTCTCGTAATTAAATCGCGTGCGTGCGAATTTTTCTTTATATCAAATCTTCGAATTCGTCGTTATAATTACATCAATAGTTGCTTTTATATTCACACGGGATCGAGGCTAATTTCCCCACAAAGTGATAGTCAAATTATGATTGCTAATAATTTTATATTAAATAGCACGATGGACTGTAACTCGGCAGATGACCGATATTCAAATTACATGCCAGCTAATTAATCGTATCAGCTGGCAATCTCATCAGACATCTCATTAAATTTGTTCTTTGTAACCGTCATTTGGACACGGACATTTTGTTCATTAAACTATCAATAACGTACTTACGATTCGAAGCGATCTGGATTTGTTCCATTTAAATATATATCAAGTATAGTTTAAATTTTAAATTATCCTTCTTTTAGCTAATGTGCTTCCTCTCTTGAATAAAATAAAGATAGAACTAAGGAAATAAAGAATAAAATCAAATGTACTTTGAGAAGAAAATCAGGAATCAATTTTTGTCCAATTGATTTCTAACATTGGAAATGTTAGTCAAGCTGTTTTTTCAAAGATTACAAAAAAATGTAAATTATTAAAAATAAAATCTACTTTTTTCACTTTTCTAACTTTTCATATAAATGCGTTATATATATATATATATATATATATATATATATATATAAAAGTTATTTTCCATTCTCAAAATTTTCAGTATAAAATATTTAATTTTCCTCATAAATAATTTAATTATACATATTAGTATTATAGTTCCTCTTACAATTACTCATAAAATTATTTCCATCCTTTGAAACTTTCCGTTGTAAAAAACTTATTTTTTAAAAATAATCACGTGTATAACGCCACAAATATCTGTCTTATGAAAAATTACGTGAAACATTATACGTGAAAAGATCTTACACATTCTCAAAATAGCCTGTCATTGAAGTTCTGTCATGCATAGAAGAGGACTTGCCTCGAGCTCGAAAGGTGCACAACCCTTCAACGAGATCATTTTCCATACACAATGAATAAAGAAAATATATTATGTCTTATTCACTATATAAATAGCTTTCAATGTGTAACAACAATTAAACTGTCATGTATATTTATTAAATAGCCTCGGATAAGACATGCAAACAGAACGTAATGTAACATTTTTCCAAACAGAATATGATAGAATAAATTCATGCAAAAACAACAAAAATGTTTATTTTAAAAAATTAAGTTATAAAAATATTTTTTCTGTATATTAAAATAAATATTCTAACATTTTTTAGAGCACACCTGCAAAGATTTTCGATGCACTCAGAATGAATTTTGCATCGAGACGGATCTCCTTTGTGACGGCGTGAATCACTGCGGCGACGGATCTGATGAGGCCACTTCCACCCTTTGTGCCAGTAAGTTCTAATTACTACAAATTTATTTTTTCAACTTAATCCTTAGCAATTTTAAGTATACACAGAAGGTTACATTCAGGTCTTAAAAATTAATCTCATAGATATTATCAAAATATTAAAAAGATAATTTATATTTTACAATCTTCCTATTTTGCTAAAAGAATCATCATTAAACATCGTTCGTGATGTTTCATTATTCTTCAAATGTTGATAATTAACATTATAGATGGTAATAACGGTAGGTAGTTAACATGAAATCAATATGTTCGTCATCAAGTCATATCATATATCAAGGAACTGTGTGTACATATCTTTTGAGACACGCTATATTTAACGAGTAAAGCGATTTAGATCATAAAGATATAATCTTACATGATTTAGTATGGTTAGTCATGCGGTAGTTTTAAATAACAAAAACGTAAAATTTCACAAATATTTTATACCACCAAAGTTAGTCGTACATAATTTTAAATCGGGATAAAATGGTTAAAATGAGATAAATTCGTACAATCCGTAAATCACATTTACAGAAATGGTTTTATAAAACATAGTATGCGGATGTACGTGTTGTGAATCAGTAATAATAATTTTATTTATTAAACAAATAAAATAAATTTCGCGTCATTTATAGAGAGTCAGATTTAATTCTTTTGAATAAATAAAAACTTAGAGTTTCCATTTTTTCTCACTCTGTGGATAATTGAACTTATACGTTCAATGATTTATCAAATGCTTCATAATGGTAAATTATAACGATTTCCCTTATTTTTGTATGTACACGAAAATTGTTATTTGCGGAAGAGAAATGGTTGCGAATGTGCGCGGACCAAATTTACATAACATTTACGTTAATGGTTGACAGCACGCATGCGTCAACATCTGAAGAGGTTAATTGCCATGTATTCATTACATATCCAAGAGTAACTCGCAATAGCGGCGGAGTAAATTACAAACTTGTCACATAATACTCACGCTTGCTGGAATTTAGTATATTTACTGATATTTTGTTAATTCGCCATATTCCTGTCACAATTTTCGACTGCAATTAGCAACCATTCGTACAATTCGTAATTATATAACGAGCAATATCATGTACCTTGATTTCAAATAATTTTTAAATACGAGTGACATAATACAATAGCTTTGCCATAATTCTGTAATAATTTTAAAAATTTTCAGAAATTTTCGGAATTTATTATTTATATATTTTATGCAATTTTCTTTATTATTTTATGCACCGCACTTCGTGCTTTATAAATAATAAAGCAATCACTATACCATTTACTTTATCATTATCGCAACGATCATTAATTTCAAAATTAACATTATCCATAAAGATTTTATTACTCGCGTTATTTAGGAATATCGTGCCCTACAAAGATAAAACGTGAACTACATATTGTTATATCGATTTCCTGATTTCGACGAAAGTGCACGCGTGTCAGGTTAGATACTTTAATGAATGCACTTAATTATCAAGTGTTTGAACTTCAATAACAAGTTTGCTCTATTGTTATTTACTCTTTTCTTTATCGTCTTTAAAGTGGAAGACGCTGTTTATTATAAACAAAGAATTTCTGTTTTAATAAGAATTAATAAAAATTAAAACTGTGCAGATATCCCGTTTTATACAGTTAATTAAAATTATGGGATAATTATATTATGTTATGTAACTTTTATTATGAAAGTCTCTTACACGTTTAAATATTTTTTCTGCATTTTTTATAATCATAGCTTTAATTTATAAATTAATTAATTTAAACTTTACAGAATTACTGTCCTGCGTTTTTCCCCTTTTATATGTATGTTATTTTTACTTTGACCGATTTAAAACGCGTCTATCGTTTAAAAGTTTAACTTTTCTGATTAATTCCATGTTTTTATTGTAACTACAGATTCCGAGGCGTCGACGATCCTAGGCATGCAGACTACTTGGTTCGCCATCGCCCTTGTTTTTCTGATACTCAGCATGGGCGGCCTGGTAACGGCGGCGGTTCTCTGCTTTTGCAGGCAGCGTGTTCCTACCCCGAGGCATCCCCATAACGCGCACAATGCTCAGTCTCATCCCCCAGTCAGCTTCCCATGTGAGTCACAAAAAACCACCCTTACACGTATACGATCGATTCGCTTCGTTGTCGCTGTCGCTGCAACCACTCGTCGGTTGCAACCTTCCTACTGTTAGCTACTCGTTTTCTTTGTGTGTGGTTTTACTTTGCGTAATGTTACTTCAAAATACGAGAAGAGAACTTTTTCATTCTCTGATTATGTAATGTCGTTACTTTAAGCAGCGACATATTCTATAGTGATACGCACGTAAACATGTACAAATAATTTTTGTAAGTTGAATGATCAATGTTAATTACTTTTATTAACTGCAGAGCCCTAAGTTTTCTAGAATATTTTAATTCAGAATATTTTAATTCAGATATATCTACATGAATACCAATTCTTGGGAAACATAATCGTCAATTGCATGAGAAGGCTAATTTCGAGAATTAAGAAAATGACTTATTTGTGGGGATATTGTTAAATATACATAATATACTTAAGAAGAAGCAACTTCTTTTTTATCACAAAAAAATTATATTTAATTATTTTAAAAAATGGAAACTTAAAACAACTGCAAAAAAAACAAAGTTCATTTTAAACTATCCAATAAATTATTTTTAAATCACATTTTTCAATCTCTATTACATTCTTTTTCTTTACATCAAATATGTATTTATGGTAATTCTGTTTCCATATAACACGGACTACATTAATAGTTATAAAATTAATTAATTTTCCTCTGAGAATGTTAGCAAGCGCATTTAGCCGATTTGCTACAAAGTTGCGCCCTGCACGGGTCGAGCCAATGATCAAAGGACGCACGCGTTCGCGATTACGGGCATAAAATATTCATTTATTTACACTATCACACGTGCACATCAGAGCACCATTATGTCTCACCATCATTATATTACGTAGAAAAGAGGTCATAAACGTCAGTATATTATTCCTGATCAGTTCGATATAAAACATTACGTATCTGTGTGTCAGCATGTTCTTCTAAACAAACCTTTTAAAACATCATTTTATCAAAAGTCGATATCATTTTTCATAAATTAACAACTTATCAATGGCATTTCATTAGTAATTGGAGTGGAATAGTATTATATTTAGCACAAAATCTAGGACGTTTTAATTCTTCGTTTCAACCAAGAATTATATAATTAATATTTAACTTTGAATATTTTATTGTAAAAAGTATATTTTTTGTTGTATAAATATAGCAGTGTTTTTTATATTTAGTAAGTGCCTTTTATTTTGCAAATAAACGTTTTAAAAATATTTATTCTATCGATTATAAATGGAAATTACATCGAAGAATAAATCAAGTAGAGAAAGAATTCTATTTTTGGCCAAAACTGATCTCGATGCTTCTTTTATCTGATTCTTTATCGATTTAATTGCTATTTATAATTATTTATACACGTCTCATTAAAAAATGAGACGTTCTGTAAATAATTATTGATTATTATGATAAATATCTTTATTCCAAAAAAAAAAATCAAATTGGAAACGCTTGTTCCGAATAGTTGAGAAAATTCAAAGTTCAAATTCTGGCTGAAGTAATATTTTTTATAATCAATTCTTGAAGATACTTATTAACCATTATTAAACTAAAAGTCAATGTAATTTGCAATGTTACACTTCCAATTTCAATTTATGATTGCATTTCAAGTCGAATCGGTGCGCGTTTATATAGAACTGAAAATTATGTTTGCAAATCTACAATATACTCTCTATAAATATTATTAAAATCAAGATAGATTTTGGATAGAAATAAGATTTTTTTTTATTTGATGTTATAATTTTATTATTGTATAATTAACTATAAACATAATATGTGTTGTATCTAAATTCTTGTGTATTGTATGTTAATTAATATGTAATATACATTATATCTATCAGCATTATTGCGGATCAACAACGAATTACATATAATAACGAAGGATTATTCCGAATTCGGAATTATGACGATATAATTACAATTTACGAAATGTTCCATTATCATGCACTGTCATTTTGTATTGCGTGCTGATACTCGATTATGCTGATCTCATTCGAACACCCCGTATGTAGTGTTTACTTTTCATTTGATTGCGTAGCGGTTTACCTCGTACTTCTGCACGTCATCTCATTCCATGACAACGATTCTAATTAATTAATTTAATTAGATTTAACAGATGCATTTGAATCCGCATCTGTCAATCAAATATTCGTGGTTGAACATTAAATTCATTTGCGGACAGAAGATTAAATAACACTCGCGATTATTCAAAATGTTCCTCGACTTCATTATTTACGTAATTTAATTATGTTAAATTCTTGTTACACATCAAATAATATTTTATGTGTATATAATATTACAAATAATTTCTTGACTTGCGATAAATTTTTTTATTGTCGGCCAGTCTTCAAATAACTATATATACACTTCCTATTATAAACTATTAAAAACAAACAAGATGTAAAAAAAAAGTTTATTAAAATATATGCGGCCTCTCTTCGAAAATCTTTTACTTTTACTATACAATATAATCTTCAAATTTTTCTTTCCCGCGAAAATTTATTACGGAATTAGTACTAAATACTAACGATTATTCACAAGATTATACAAATGCAGAGAACAGTAATCTTTATGCTACATAAAATATAATCAGATTTGTGTTCTCTGTTTATGCATATGCGATTTATACATTTAAATAACATGTTTTCACAATATAAATTAATCGTGCAGCAAATCGCGTCATTATTATCAACATTTTGTTTTTCTAACCGCGCTTGATGTCTTAGATTTTTTCTACACATAAACTTTTTCAATGTACAAAAACTGTTCCTTCTTCCTCTTTGCGCCAAGCAGCGTCTCTTTAAGTATATAATATAAATAAAACATATAAATGGGGACAAACATCTCATGAGGCGAATTCATGACATTGCTACGTGATCTTGTGACCTTTCGATACAGAACAAAGCCGGCCTAAATGTCTGCGGTCAGCGCTGAATTAATCAGGAACCATCGACGCGATTGAATCCCACTTGCTACTATAATTAAGCAGTGAGATGATCGATAAACCATTGCGATATTCCACCGTTTACTACGGCGTCCGTTATTTATTTACGCGTAACTGCTATTGCATATCGGCGGCTGCGACGGCGCAACGAAATTAGAGAGTATGGAGGCAGATGTAAAAAAAAAAAAGGAAAAACCTGAACAAAACGAGCATTGGTGTTTTCATTAAGCGATCGAACGCCATACCGCCGTTTGGTCCACTCGCGCTCGTTTTATAATATCGTTTGGCTTTCTGCGATTTCAATCGGCTAGCATTTCCAGCGCGCGGTATCGCGATGTTTGCCGCAATTCCATTCTGTGTATCGCTGTTATTTTTTGGCCCCACGGTAATCGATAGCAAATAGCGCGTGCCTCGCGGCTTGTTCGTCTCGTTTGTTTATTGCTATTACTAACTGCGAGAATCGAGAAAGAGGATGAAGAGAGAGAGAGAGAGAGAGAGAGAGAGAGAGAGAGAATGGAAAGGAGAGAATGAGAACGAGAGTAGAACTCGCACTCGCGTTTAAATTAGTTTAATATACGAGTCGAGAGTCTATACATCTCTGCCTCTCTCTGGCTGCGTCGCGTTGGAAATTCGATTATCCGAAACAAACGGTAGAACGAGCACGACAGATAATTAATTCCTGGAGAAATACGCGTTTTCAGCTGATTAATGGAACAACGTCTATCTTCACAAGCAGTTTTGCACACAGGTATCTTAAGTGATACATTTTCGGCGGATTATTGACGCGCAGACTATCGACGATGGTACCATAACGCGTTAAGTAGAATCTAGAACAAGTATCTAAACGTGAACAAACGCGAATGAACAGCTTGTTTCACTGATAATGAGTGGCGGCGTTATTCGCATCGAAGCAAATTCACTCGCATTTGTTCGCGTTTAGTTGCTCGATCTAAATCTGATTTTGTACACGCGGAGAGAATTATCTTTTAAAATTTACCCTGAAAATATGATAGTTGTAGTATAATACAATATTTTAAAGATTTTTACCATGCACTTCAATAAAATTAATCAAATTTATTTTATATCTTATTGTAGTTTTATTAATGAATAAAAGAAATTTACATGAAATTGTTCGAAATACAATGTTGTCCCAGAACTATCATATTTTCAGGATAAACTCTAAGAAAAAATTCTCTCTGTGTATAAATAATTTGTCTTTTACATGCTCATTGATCGAAATTAAATCGATACCTAAAAAAAGTAATTTGTAAAAATAATTTTGATACTCTATCTATAAAGCGCAATAAAGCGTTTTCATTTGTTAAATTTAGTCTTCATAAATGGCAAGTATCACATGTATTTTAAAATTTTATCTCAAATTATTTAAATTTATGTTTAAATAAGATAATCAAATCAGTGTTCATCAATTTGTATTATAAATATATCTCCCTACATCTTAATAAGATTTGTTTGATCAGTATTTTTACCTGCTTTTTTTGCGAATCAATAATTTGGTTTTAGTTTTAGTTGATATTAAAATAAAATTAAAAGATTTCTCTGATAATTTTTGTATCAGAAATAAGAAAAATAGAAATGTTTCACGTTATACGAATAATTAAAAAATGTTTTCAGAGTTTTCAGTTTCAAATTTTCTTAAGAATTACAACTTTAAGAGTTCTATTGAAAAGAATATATGTGACTCTAGTCATGATTTATAACAAAACGTTAATAATTTTTATATAAGACTATATAGATAATTTTTCTAACGAAAACATAAAACTAGTAACTAATAATATTTTTGAATTATTTTGTGTATTTAATTGCCAGAACTCTTTTCGAGTATTCTGAAATTTTTGGAAAAGGGCCAAAATTCTACCAATTATATCGAAATTTTAAAAATAGAGTGCTACCTTCACACATGAAAGCGAAACTGTGTAAGCAAAGAAGACTGCTGCTACGTCGTCATCCCGATTTAATGGAGCGCGTCGGCCTGATAACATGACCGTCGTTTACGTATTCCAAGATTTATTAGCGACGCGCGTAACAGAGAAAGATTTTTTGTAATAGTGTGCTTCGAATATGGTAGACGCTAACGTCGCAACAAAACCGGGAGTATGATAAGTCTAATGAAAAAAACTGCAAATTCATAGTTATGTATTTCAATGTTTGCCGCATTGAAAAAGCACTGTAAACGTTCTCTAATTTCTGTTCTCTCTCTCTCTCTCTCTCTCTCTCTCTCTCTCTCTCTTTCTCTCTCTCTCACTTTCAGTTACGTTTGAATTATTCGCGACACAGAAATTAAGATATCTTTTAATCTTCAATTGAACTCTCTCTTTTCACGCTACCTTTTTCAATTCCTTTGAAGTATGTATATTATCAATCGGAATTTTCTCTTATAACTCAATACTGTTTTCATTGAAATTAAGATTATGAAATAAATTAATGACTTTTAATGTTTCCGATATTACCAAAGTAATACTTATAAAATATTCTTTTATTATCTTTTTGTTTTTACTGTTCATCTCATAATGTTCTAAATATTGATAATTGGATAGAGCATAATTATTCCAATTATTTCCTTATCGAATATGAAGCGGCAAACGATGTTCTTTTCACAGTAAATTTTTACGAGATATTTCTGATAAATACTTTTGCTCTGCGAAATACGCATTTTGCGGTTGCGTCAATCAGTACAGTATCATGCGCGTTGCACCTGCACCGCCCATGCAGATATTTGTACATCGATGCAGCAATTTCGTCTCACCTACTGCCATTTCTCGTTGAATTTCGTTCGACTGATATTTACTCGAGCCACTCCCAATCACGTTTCCGTTCAAAATCACTCGAGAATAAAAATCGAATAATTTCGTAAATCGTAATAGCTAAATGGAAATTTTAAACATAGACGTGAATTTAACTCGAAATCCAAATTCGTGTATCACGATTAAAACTCGCGACATCTTTGCTGACGGATTCTGTGCACGTTGAAGAATGAAGGAGTTCAAAATGTGTAGTACAATTCTACATTGCAATCAATCCAGATGTAACACGAATTAAAAATATATCTGAGATCGACACGTTTAAGTTCGGCAAAAATAATAATAAATTGAAACATATAGCGAGTTTTGTATTATAATTCGGAGTAAATGTTCAAAATAAATGTACCATAAATACTAGCAAATATACTAAAATTCGTGAAATATTTTTCATAACATCTCTACGGGTGTACATCTTTTATGGAGGAAATTGTATACATTCAAATAAAATTTGCGAATAAACGAGAAATACTCAACGTTTAAATTTTACTTGATATTTCGCAAATTTTCTTTGAAAGTAATACAAATTTTTTACTACAATCACTGTTTATGGTCTGAATAATTCTTACAAAAACAAAATTAATCAATGAGGAACTTATTTCGCATTTATATCAAGAAAAGGGTAAGGTATCGTATCAAGAAAGTTTAAAATAACTTGCTATCGGAAAATAATAAGAAATAATATATTGTATTCTGGAAATTGGAGAAATATAACAGCAAAAGGAGAGAATATCTATTTACAGATGTTCCAATATATCGTGTCTGTCTCTTACAGAATAAATGTCGATATCTCATACCTTAACTAAAAGTTTTGCGTGTGCACTCTTGTTACGATATTCCACTATCTCGGGAATACAAAGGGGAATATAGAATAAATGGAAGCAAAAGATACATCATTGGGGCTTTGGCTTTGGTCCAAAAAAGACTCGACAACTTCGTCGATGGTGTTCCGACCGACTGCAAAAATAGTAAAATACGTTTCCTCGTTCGCTGTTCTGCGACTCGTTTATGTATGTTTTAATAAATAATAAATGGCTGTAACAGAGTTCGTAACTGAATTACGCGATAATTAATAAATGATACTTAAAAGTCGAAACGATAAAACGCGAAGAGAATGATGAGCAATCACAAAATATCACGAAGTATCATTAAGTTTTTAACTGTAGATTAATAAAATAACGTCGAAATACAATGATTCGCATGTGCAAAATGATATTTGTACTCGCTCATAAACTATAGTGAAATTAATTCATTTAGTGATGAATTAATGCACTCGTGCAATTAATACAGCTATATGCAATACGATAACGTCTATTTCGAGTATGTGTACTTTGAAACGGACCAAATTCGATCGCTAATATATGTATAAGCCATATAAGCTAATTTAGGTATTTCCGCTTATGCTATTGATTTTATCGTTCGTCCATGTAACACGGATTCCACTTTTAAAATGGAGATTGCAGTATGATTGCCTGATAGGCTGCACACCACAAATTGGGGTAGCCTGTACTCGGTATCGATTTTCTTTGAAAATTCAGTATGTAACACGATTAACGGAGGATCTACGGTAATTGCAATTTTAACCGTAATTAAGCAATGCAGCATGGAAATTAAAACGAGCCAGTATGCAAAAATAAATATTGCTGACAAAATTAAAATTCTTATTTTAACCAAATTGCAATGTTTTATATTATACAATTTTTACGTTGCATTATTATTATTTATTGATATTTTATAATGCAATCACAATGTGATAATTTTAATTATTAATTGCTTTTATATAAATTTTAACGTAATATCTATAATTATAAATTATTTCAAAATTTATTATTTGTGTCTTATTCTTTTTTATATGCAAATGCTATACGATTATATTCGATATATAATATTTGATAATTAATCATATAATTAATAATTCCTTCTAACTAGTGTAAATTCAAATATAGAATATCTCTTATCGTTGGGACATTCATATTTTTGAAGCAGTGCATACTTCCGTCCATATATAGATGCACTTTCTAGTATGACTAACAATCTACATTTGGAGAATTTTTACGAGAGGTTGGGTTTGGGGGATTACATAAATGAAATACGAATGAGAGCATTCGTCCATCTCTTTCCTTTTCTCTTTCAATTTATATATTATAAACAAGTTCGTTCTGAATCTTGACTGCACTTAAAAAAATTATCGAAAAGTAGAATTTTATATTTAAGCAGAATATTTTTAAATCATATACAAAAATCTATCAAATTAAACACGCGATATACTTATCTTTCGTTCTAAAAAACTTTAATTCCAATTTTGATCGATATTTGATCTATATATATTTATTACTTGTCTCTCGTGAATCAACTTTTTTCTATCTTAATTTTTAAAATAATACATAAGTTTTAATAATGATTTGCTTCGAGGAAACTGTCATAATTATCCAGAATCAGATTGATTTTCCTTAAAATAAGTTGTTAAATACAAATATCTATGAGATAGAGATATATTTTCAAAATGTTAGATTTTTTGAAAAATCTAAATATACATTTACTGCAGTATACAAAAATTCATAAAATTTTTGTACAAAACATTTTCCTGTACATCTCACCATTTCGCTGGTAGAAATCAAATATAAATGTTAACTTATCCTTTAGTAGACACCTTAGTTTTTTGGCACTCTTACTACATACGATAGGTTTTTCGTGTTCTGGATTAATTTTCATCACTTTTACAAGTATGTAAAAATTATTAAGCAATTTTTATGTATATTTAGACATCTTTAGAAAGTATTTGGTGTGTAAAGTTGTATATTTATAATAAATTATTATATACAATGGTTGTATATAACATTGCAGTATATAAAGCAACGAAAAGAAATGCGCAAGACACAAATGATCCAAAGATGTGTATTAAATTTGATTCCTACCTGAAAAGAATTGTTTCACTCTTTAAATTTCAGATTAGATCGATATAAGAAAATACATATAAATATATTTAAAAATGTCTTAAATTTTTGTGTTGTTTAACAACATATTTATTTTAAAGAGAATCGAATCGATTCCGGATAGTTATGATAGGTTCCTTACAAAAATAATATTGATATTTAAAAAGCAGACATTAAAAAGCACATAACTGGGACAGCTTTTAGTCAGTCATAACGAACGTAACAGCAACGAATGTAAAAGTGTTTTTGGTCACGATTAACATTCATAGGTCACCTCGTCGGTCGCGAAAGTTTATTGATATGTTTGTAGGCTGCGTGCCAACTCGAACGAAATTTCACCTTCTCGCGCGTTTTATCGAAACGGAAGTAACGAACGAATACTTTCACGAGCTCTTCCAAAACGCGTGGATTCTATACAGAGAACTCGTGTTGAAACGATCGATGATACTTATTTCGAGTTTCGATATTTGGTAGTACAATCGCGAATAATTATTGCAAACGAGACTCGAGCTGTAACAGGAAGTAGGCGCATTATTCAAAGCAGCTTTCAATGTCATTGATGCTAGTCACGCGATGCAGGGCACATGTTATCGTATTCGTACTGTAAATCAAAGATATCAACTTCTAATTGCTTCGTTCAGCAATAACAAAAAGCTCAAAACTTTTTTTTTATCGTTAAATATTATCGTAAAATATTATCATAAGAATAAAATATATTTTCAATTAGCATATAAATTCTATAAAATATTTTTCTTTTAAATCTTTTCCCAAAATCGGACTGATTGTTTCAAAGTTACTGTTTATGAATTAAAGTCTAGAAACGTTGATTATAAAATAAGGAAATGAAAGAAAGTTTTATGCAGTTAAAACTACAGTTTTGATGATACAGAATTTGATTGCTCGATCGTTAAAATTATCGTCGCTTTATTACGGTTTGAATTCTCTCTCTACTAATACATACAAGTTAGAATTTTAAGTATCTACTACAGTGTGAAAATTTTTATTTAGCACAAGCAAATTTCGCTGCCGATATACTGACGCGCGCAATTTCGACAAGTGGCGGTTAAGGAAACATGCGTACCTCGGAAATACCCAATTTGTCCTACAAGAGGCGAGTACCATTACAATTCACGTGCCATTGCATTATCTCCTGTATTCTAATCTGCCAATCGTGCACCTAAGCTTTTATCGACCCATCGCCATTGCCGTAATCATTCTCGAATCGTTTGTTCGTCAGTCGCCTTCGCACTATCACTCCATTGATGATATCACCGTTGGAATTTTATCATACTGTTGTAGCAAACGAATCAATGATACATTTAATCAACCAGTCTATTTCATGAAGTGTATCGCGACTATTGAACGCTTGTGTAACGTACAAGTGCACAGCGAAACATTGTGCAATGTGCTCTAGTTTGTCATCGGTTCGACCTATGCGGAGTTATATTGTTTTGCGTATAAAGTGGTGAGTGGTGAAAAGAATTTCGTAATTTTTTTAAGAAAATAATAATTCTATAGATTGATCAGTGTATTTATCATAAATAATCTTTTCTCGCAATGTCAAACATTATTATATAAATATCAAAATTTCTTTTCTTATATAAATAATAGTTCCTAATATCAATTGATATTTTATCGTAAAGTTGCTATATCTTAATGTGCGTAATCGTTCCATATCAATTTATCATATAGAGAAAAAGATAATGTGAAGCCCACTTAAAATTTTTGTTATAATTGACATCTTCCAAAAGATTTTTAATCTATTCTTAGGCCGGAATCAGACTACGCATTGAAAATTGAGATTGAAGATTGAAGATTGAAACCAATAAGGACAAAGGAATTTTAGCTCATATTGTTTTGATTGATCATATTTCAATCTTTCAATCTTCAATCTCAATCTTCAATGCATAGTCTGATTCCGGCCTTAAATCAAAATTGTGAAACAATTGCCGCCATGACCTTTTTATTGACAATTGATGTTTACTTATTACGATATATTAAAGGAGATACATTCAAATTTTTCTATATGATTTTCAGTATGAAGTTTGGCGTGATTTAAAGTTTAAGTATAACAAGTTTATACCTTAAATTAATTCTTAAAGCATTATTTTATTTTAAGTAGATAAGAAAGCTTGATTAACTGTATTTTCGCTACAATATAATTAAATGTAAACTTTGTTAAGGTTTCTGTATAGTATAGGGGTTTTCTCAAAAGTGGGTGATGTGAGCTTCAGGTTTTTAACAAAAAACATTGTAAAGCGGTATTTTTTGTTAAAAATATTTTACCTTTGTGTTTATCATTTTAAAATGATTTTAAAAAGTCCCTATTCGCCAAGCACAGAAAAGGTGACAAATATTTACAACGACAGGATCAACGCAAGAATATTGTTTAGAGAATATTGTTAGCCGTGTTCATGAAAAAAAACTTCTGAATCTGATAATCAATACTTTCAGAATTTTCTATAAATTCAAGCTATTCAGACTTTATGGAAAGTCCAACTAAAGAAACAACATTTTGTAGAAATATAGGAGAAGAGCTCTTTTATTATCACATTCAGATCATAATATATGTCTTTTCAATTAAATGATTTGGTTTGCTATCTTAATCAGGTGTGTGTTATATAACATTTTACATGAATATAATTGAAACAATAAAAAATTACACAAAAAATGGGAACTCACGTTACCTTTTATTCTATTATATTATTAAAACCAAAAAGCTAAGTGTACGTAAAATATTCATAATCTTTTGAGTCAATAAAGACTAGAATTTTTTTTATCAAGACAAAAATTTAAGGACGTTTCTTTGTAATTTTTACCGAAACGATCTGAATTTTTCATTGCTTTGTCTTCTGAAGAATTATAGTCTTATCGAAAATAAGACTATAATTCTTTGGAAAGATTTTTCAATGTTTGAATCATATCGCTGAAAATAACATTAACTTTTCGTGACTCACCTCGTGCGCGCATATCGATTCACAACTAACTGAACATTCTTGTTAAAACGTTGCCGCGTGTGGCGGTGCTCTTTAGGGATTCCAAGCTCGTCGAGACTCGTCCAGTACGTGCCGCTCTTTTATCATGGAGTTTCGCCCGTATCGATCGACCAGTCGTTGCAACAACCAGTTCCCGCTAGACAGTCGCTTGGAATCATTCGCAGACGTACCTTCGCACGATATCACGGTCAAGGTGGAGCTTCCGACGAATCTAAGATGACAACCACCAACCAGGCTGGTTGTTCACCAACCTGGAGAATTTGCACGATTCTTCTATTAGTCTGCAAGTTCGCGGCCGCGAATACACAGACCTTCGTCGTGAGCAATACCGTAGACGATCAGACCGGTAAAGATTTCTTCGTGGGACCCTGTCTAGTTAACATTAATCAGACCTGTCCCGATGAAGAAGTGACGTTCTTTCTCTTTACCAAACACAATCCAGAAGAGGGACAACAATTGTTTGTGAATGACACCAGCTCAAATCTTGCCGATACCAATTTCGTAGCGGCGTTGCCCACGAAGATCATCGTTCATGGTTACAATTCGGATATGCAGCTAAGTTACTTGGTGGATGTTAAGAACGAGTACTTAAAGAGGGCCAGTTACAATGTCATAGCGATCGATTGGCACCGTTTGGCGACAGCACCTTGTTACCCCATAGCCGTTCACAACGTGCCTCACGTGGGCGACTGTCTCGCACAGCTGGTTGACCGTCTGAGAGACTACGGTGCCAAGGACATTCACGTGATCGGCTTCAGTCTGGGTGCCCATGTTCCAGCTTTCGCGGCCAATGTACTACGACCGTACAAACTTACGAGAATCACCGGGCTCGATCCGGCGATGCCGCTTTTCATTACCGTCAATAAGGACGAGAAGCTCGACTCGAGCGATGCCGAATTCGTCGACGTGTTACACACGAATGCCTTCATTCAGGGCAAAATCGAACCGAGCGGTCATATCGACTTTTACATGAATGGTGGAGTCAATCAACCTGGTTGCTGGGAACATGGAAATCCCTTTGGATGCAACCATCACAGGGCGACGGAGTACTTCGGCGAATCGATCAACTCGAAAGTCGGTTTTTGGGGCTGGCCCTGTCCCGGTTTTGTAGCTTATCTTCTGGGTCTCTGCCCGCCCAGATTTCCCGCTGTGTTGATGGGTGAGGATGTCAATAGGAAGTATCGGGGTTTTCATCTAGTGAAGACGAAGGCGTATAGTCCGTACGCGGAAGGAATGTTCACGGTGGAGGATTTTTACCAGCAGAATCTTTATCAGTGATTGTGCGACAAAGTAACTCACTTGAACATTTTTTTCTCAATGTAAAGAAAGGCTAAATTACGAAGACAGACTATAATTTGATGATACGTGAAAATAGGGATATTTTACTGCAAAAACGAAAAAGATTCTTTTTGTTAATTCCCCCTCGCGTGTCGGGAAGTTCGAAACGTTTCGACGGTGCCAAGTATTTTATCGAGGAAATATTGCAAGTCATTCAGTTGTAGTAAACTCTAAATAGAATACATTCAAAGATATGTGGGTTTTGAAAGAAAGACATATATATTGCGTAAATTAATTGACGCACCATATCTGCTTAGAATGTTAAAAAAGTATTATGTAATCCGTATGTAAATAGCTTTTTTTTTTAAAGATAGTGTGATACAATTAATTACAAATAAGTTTTGTAAGATCCTACTTAGAAATTTATACTTAGTTGCTGGAACAAATAGAAGTATTATATATTATAGTTCATAATGAATTGTTACACATTATTACTATGAATGCAAAACGTAAATGAGAACAAAGTTATTTCGATATATTTCAAGGGATTGAGAGCGATATAAATAGTAATTATTACTATTATACATATATAAAATATTATGTTATAAACATTTTCACAAAAATTTATTTATGATCGCCTCGAGTGATGACTTACAAATGTTATTTATAAATGTGTATGATATATACAATAAATGTATAGAACTCACTTTACAGTCAACAAATTTATAATTCATATTTATATACTAATACCATATATAATATTTACAAGTTATTACTCGAGATAATCAAATTTGTATAGAAGTTCATATAAAATAACGTTATATATATGTATAATAATACACGCTGAATAAGATGCTGAAAAGTATCTATCTAATAAAAATTTAATAAGATACAGATCTGAAAATAATTTTATTTTAACCATTAAAATAATTATGTAGGATGCTCAAACTAATTGCAAGAAATTTTTTATAGTATTACTCATCATATTTAAGATTCCCGCGTAATTATTTTGATAATCTAATAAATTTATTTTCAAATGTGTATCTTGCTAAATTTTTAGATACTTTAGCAAAATCTTTCTTTGCGTATAGTATGGTAATACCGGCATAATATGGAAAAATTATGCGTATTCCGAGAAATACTATTATGAAAATCTTTGTTATAAATCAGTATTTATACCAGTATATTGTTATATATCAGTATTTTATACTGATTAAGGTTTATAGAATATTATAAAAATAGAAATATAAAATTACTAAAAAAATTATTTTGCTATTCAGTTTCTGCATTAAATATGACAGAAAAAAAGAAAATGCAATAATTAAAAGTAATAAAAGAAAAACACATGGATATTAAATGATAAAAGTTTATCAATTGGGTTGATTGTTTCAATTGAATAAAATGACTAGTGTTGAACCAGAGTCTCATGAAACGTTTCAAGTACAGAAGCCATTACGATCTCGTGAATGCTGTACAAGAAGATTTAGCAATAATTATGTCAAAGTCAGACAACTGCAATGTTGAGATCTGTTAATTGATATCTGGTAAAATCAAAGAAATTGAGAGAATATGATCGCGATGTGCTCATACAGTTTCTTATTGATCCAATGTACAACGTTCGAATGAAGTTTTTAACCGGATCTGTCCATCTATCTGTCTATCTTCTACTTGTCTATCTATCAAGTTATTCATTTGTTTCAATTGTTCCTCTTTTGACACATTGTTGCGATGACGATATTGTCAAGCATCAATCTCTTCTCACGCTATTTATTATTCTATAAGTATTCTTCATACATATAACAATAAACAAATATACGGTTGATTTTTATTTAAAAAAATATATATTAATATATATGACATATCGTATGATATACGTCACATAATAGAGTTTGAAATAAAATATGAATTGATTGAGAATATATAATATATTGTAAATGTATTGTAGAAAAATTTTTTGTGGGCACCATTATTATTTTATCTTTTTATTTGTCTCGATTATCTAGAAAATGTACTGATATTCGATATCAGTAAGAAAATAGTAGCTCTTATGCTATGAAAAATCCGGAAGCCTTATGAACTAATGCTGTTAGGTTCAAGAATTGACCTCAGGAGAATAAAAGTTATTACTAGTATATGTCATAAAAAACACTTTTCAAAAATAACGTTGCACAAATAGCCGATTATTTTCAACTTAACTGAGCTTTTGCAAAAATATTTTTGTTATATTAAAAATTTTATAATTAATTTTGTGATAATAATATACATACAAATCATTATTAGTTAAGTCAAAGTACGTATTAATTATAATGTAAAATATATTTATTTGATACTTATAATAATCCTGATGATGCCAAAATTAATGTCGGTATTATTAATACTTTGACAAAAATAAAATTAATGAAATTTTAGAAATTGCAAATTCATCTATTTTATTTAAATCTGAAAATGTTCCAAATAATTACTTTTAGATATTCTATTATCAATTAACATCAAGTAAAATATTCAATATCGATATTAAATATAAATGAAAATTTGATTAAACGTTTTGTGATTATAATATTCTATATTTTGCTTAACTGTAACAGATGTTCTTTGTAAGTACAAATTTTTGTATATTCGTTATACAATCACATATTATGTTACAACAAAATAGATTTATTATAATAAGCATACAAATATATATTCAGAATGTATATTGATTTACACTACATTTACAACTTCACTTTTATCGATAAATGTGCGCATTAATTTCTGAGATTCTATATATAATGTAAACTATTATTATATGTCCTAAATGTATACTTATCGGTAAAAGTGAAATAGACTATTGTATTTAAAAAGGAACCATTAAAATTTGGCAAATTTAATTTTATATGTTATTTTAATGTTTATTATCCTTTTTATTAATTTATCTCATTTTATATTTTATTTAAAAAATTACTAATAATTATATATTTTATGTATACTATTTGCGCATTTGTAAACTTTTATTCTCTACGGAGTATGGGATCATATATCCACATTTTATATTATTTATTATAAATCAAGCGAAATTAAATATCATAATTTATAATTCTGTAGGGTTCATAATTATATCTTCTTGTAACAAAAAATTGTTTCTTTAATTTTTAACGGTGTTAATACATTTTTTACGATTTTAATAACAGATCGAATAATTCTAGACAGTATTTAAATTTTTTACAAAAATCTGTTCTTGTAACTCTTTATTCTAAGTTATAAAATACCAAATATTATTGCAATCTGTCTCTCTCTCTCTCTCTCTCTCTCTCTCTCTCTCTCTCTCTCTCTCTCTCTCTCTCTCTATCCACGCGACCATCCGTTAACCTCATTTTCAGAGAGCCGCACATATAATGCGATTCAATCAACTTAATCCGCGGTATCAAAGCATTTGGAATCCAAACGGCCTGATTCGAATGTTAATGAATGCGAGAAGCACGTTCCTGGGAGTTTCGCGCGATTGTATCCAAACAATTCGTTAGCAACTAACGAGATCCTCGTTATCAGCTACGTGACGGCAAGAATGATTGGAGTAAAAAGCGCGAGACGGTGAGTGATCTCTCTTTTCCGAGTAAACTCAATTGTCATAGCTTAAAACCGAACGACAAATCCCGTCCCAGCAACAGGTTGCACTCGATACTAATTTGCGAGATCGTCGTCTCGCGTCCGCCCAATTAAGACTCTTAAATCAATTTCGGACTAGGTTTCTTTCGAATGCAAGATCGACATGACTGGTAACAGGCGACAAATCGCTGTTATTAAGCACCATTTTGAAGCTACATACAAATTGTTATATTATTATCGCTTTAAATAATTAAACTTTTCAGAAATTTAAACTCTTCAGAAAAAGAATAATCAAGTTTCTCTGGAGGCTCTGATAATAAAATTAAATAAATAAATATAATAAATGCAGCGCATTTATAAGCATCTTCTTAATGTTAAATTACTACAGAATGTATTTTTGTCGCTCGCAACTGCAATTTCTATTTTTATCGAATTCATAAAGCGTATCTTTAAAAAAAAAAAAGTTAACATCAAACGAGGAATTGTCTGTCCTGCCTCTATCTTTCCATCTGCAAACGGAAAACTCGACTGATTATCATACTTCGCGAGCGGTTAGCGGCAGTCGTATTAAAAGTTGCTCAAATAGTTGGGCGAAGCATTTCCTCGAATATACAATTTAAACTTAAGCGGGGAAATGCACATCCTTACCGGCCGCAATTCCGCATTCTCGCCATCGCAACGAACCGTCGAGGGAAGGGTTGATGGAAAGAGCTGATTCGCGCTAGTCTCTCACATGAAGTGCGCAAGAATGCCAATCTCGGAAATAGAACGCGAGAAATCTTCGAGAAAATAGAAGGACTGAGGAAATAGAAAGAAAATAGAAAAGAAAAGGAGCGAAACTTTTTCAAAAATGCTCCGAATGCATATATAATATTCATAAAGAATAAATCATGCAAGAAGCAGATGATACTCTGTTATCACATATGCGATGCAATGGAAATAAGAGATAAAACTAATTAACAAACTCAACTTAGACAGCTTCTTATCAAGTTATACAATTTTCTAATCAATAAAAAATATAAAGATTTAAGATGTATGTTTAAAAATTTATCAATCTCGAAAAAACGTCGTATAATTTTTCGGAAAAAATTTTCCCAGAAGCTTTTTTACAGGGTTAATAGTTTTACTTGTAACGAATTTTGTTTCTTGATCCACGTTTATATGAAGGTATATCACGATACTGTACGTCCAGCGATACTCGACGTTGCACGCGAAATAAAAATGTGGGAGGAAAATCCTGTGTAGTCCACTTTCCATGATTTACCCCGGCATATGCGCACACAAACATGTCTCTCTTGGCTAGGTGATATATACGCATGCCCTCGCAAGCGCAGTATCCGAGATAATTTGAATTCGTCGAGTGGAACATAATTTAATAAAACTTTACCGCGCGGAATTCGCATTAACTACGCGTTACCTTAGTTCTCCTCTGCCTCCTCGGCTGCTTACTTTATCCTGGGATTGTTTTCGTAAGCAAGCACATTTCTTTCGTAAAATTTACGACAGTCACGATTCACGATACTATACGTCTGACAGTATTTTGGAAACTTGGATAATTCCCTCTTGGTATTATCGACCATGCCTGTATGTACGTGACTGGTAGTTTCTAAATAACTGCTGATTCACGCGATTAGCATTGAACATTTCGAAATTATGGGATAAGTTTGTGCAAACTCAAAACGTGCCAATGATACGTGCTGTCCGCATTTGAAGCCTATTATCATACGAAAACTGTTTTATTCTACGTTTTTTTGTTCAAAATCAAGTAATGATTTTTCAATAACCGAGAAATATTTAAGATAATTGTAGAACTGCGTCGAAAAATTTATAATGCTACTCAAGTACATAGAATATTTAATTTGAATCCATATGAAATCCAACACGAAATTCGGTTCTCTATTAATTCCAGTGCAATGGAATTGGATATATAATATGTCGACAACGTATTACAAAGGCGTGATTCAATATAATATTTATGCAAAATCACTCGAAATCGTCCCAACAATTTATATCGATTACGTCACATCTCAATAATAATTTTGTAAATCGTAGTAATAGAAATTACCATGTCAAATAAATATATTCTGTTATTAAGTGTATCAAAACGACAACAAACTGAATAAACTACACTATTAAATTTATAACAGCAAATTATAGCCAATTTGAATTATTTTTAATTATTTCATTATGTCATTGTTTCTATTCAATGTCGCTAATTTAATTAAACAATGAAGTCAAACAACTTATTCAAGAAAACGTATTAAATTTGACTCGAATTTAGTTTATTATTTACTGAGTACGCGTTAATGTAGACGTTGTGTTTATTTGGAAATTATATATAATTATAGAAATAGATTGATTTTGTTATACATGGAAATTAAAAATAACACACAATGTTATTCTCAAGGGATCAGGATTCGGGAATATATTGTAGTTTGTCGACACAAAAAAATATCAATCTACTGCTAGGAAAAGTAATTATTCAATTTATTTTCTCTCTTTTAAGTAACTCTCTTTTATCTTTAACAAAGAATATTTTCTTGATAAGATCTTAAGATCTTAATAAGATATACTTATTACAAAATTTTAGAAAAACTTATTATTATGTACTCAAAATATAAATTTATTTCTTTTGGAAGAATATTATAAAATTGATTGAAGAAACGAACTTCTCATAATGAGCAGATCAAATTGATTTTAATTTGAACTTGATTGAAGCATTAAACTCTCTTACTAGGATTTAAAATATATTTTAATTAAATTTAATGCTTCTGATGAACTTATAATAGATTTGCGGATATATGAACTTTTGAAATACTTGGAATAAGTAATTATTACTTGCATAGAGTAATTATTACTTGCGTATTTCTCTGTGTGTGTGTGTGTGTATATAATAATATATTATTGCTCCTTTTTGATATCTAACAGTATATCAGTCAAGGCATAAGTAAATATATAATAGTATTATGCAATTTTTATCACTTTTAAATAGTTAATTATCGTCATATTGCGGTCATACACAATGATCTATTATTATGCACGATCAATAAATACAATAATAATTAAGTACATTAAAATCGACCTTCTCTTTCTCTTTTTGTTCTTCTCTTATTGTCATGCGTTGCAGCTTGAAATAGATCGC
>NW_017305987.1:2797429-2820256 GCF_001594115.1 Trachymyrmex septentrionalis | reverse complement strand
TATATATATATATATATCTGTAGATATATACTGAAAAATGTGTCAATTGTAGAATTAAAATAACTGTTACTATTTCTTTCCTATCCCTATTGTGAAAATTATTTTCAAATACGAAGTTTATGAGCGTTATTGCCATTATATACGCGACCTCAATTGCCAAGAAATCAATACTGGTTATTCCGAAATAAACGTAACATTTTCGCCGATTTTGAGATATGATCCCTTGCTTGCTGTTATTATTAGATGTCATCATCAATTAAAAATATAAAAAAGCCCATCAGAACCTACATCAGCTGTTTGGATGCACAGAAAACTTTTATTTTCGTGTGAATGTAACAAAACGAATAAAATAATTGTTTTGACTCTTTAATTCCTTATCAATATAAAATATAAATAGAAATTACATAAGTAACGCAAATTCCAAGATGGTGATTCCCGACAATTTAGCTCGTTCTTCTTTATCCAAATGCCAAATTAGCTATGTAATGAATAGCCAAATGATAATCAAAAATATTAACTTATACAATAATAATATAAAAACTTACATAAAATAAAACCAAAGTCATATACACTGCGTCAATAAGTAGAATCATATCGCTCATCAGATTGTTAGATTTTTTAAATATTTTTCACTGATAGATTTTTTCGAGCCTCATTTTATATAGATATCATCAGTTTTGTTGGTGATTTTGCTAAAAGCCTTTTATGTCGCATATGGAGATTGCAAGGAGATCACATCCCAGAAAACGTGATCATCCAGCGACTACAGCCTCATGCATATTCCAAACTGCATTCGTCCGTCAGCTTGGAGAGCCCACTTTTGGCACTGTTGTATTCCGACTGCCACATAACTTGCATCACGTGATTGCTTCTACGTATATACGGTGATGGTTGCTTTGGGATGGTTACTTTAGAGAATAGAATGCTATCCGAACTAAAATTACCGTTCATTAAACTTTAATAATACAATATTGTTAGTGCGAATACAATACTTGGTAATGTAAATATAATAATTGTTGCTACATTCAAAATGATTACATCGTTAAAATTATTTCGTATAGAAATTGTCTTTCTTGTTGCAACTCTTGAAGGAATAAATTACATTATTTATTTGACGTATCGCATCGATAGGAGAACAAGTGTTCAATCAATTCTAATTTTATCAAGAATACTAATCATAAACTTTAAAATATGTAAGTATATAGTTTTTAATGTTTCATTTATTGATTTAATTTTCTTTATATTTTACTAATCGTGAGATGTAATATCGTGATACATTTACTTTAGAACATCATAAATATCTGTTTAAGGATACGATATCGTAGAATAATGTTTGAACAACAAGAACATAAATCTACTGGCGATAAAAATCTTTTTCTACTTCTCTCGAAGCCATTTTCGCGGCCCTTCTACAGTTTCGGAGCTGATCGTAAATTTTTGGCCGGATGGCATTCTTTAAGGCTATGTCGGCCCTTTTTTTCGATGCCCTGAAAAATGTCGTTCGCGAACAGCGAATTTGCGGAAAACGCCGACGTCGTTGAGGAGATCAAAAAATAGCTCTCTCCCTTTATGGGCGAGATGGAAATTTCACCGTGGAACGCACACCACTTTCCTGTGAGAGACATTTTGAATTAAGAGAGATCACGCGAAAATGCATACTCGCGCAGTTATTCGGTAGATAAAATATCAATTTTGACAGTGACTATAAATCGGGAATTTTTACGCAAAATAATTGAGAGAGTATTGCTTTCAATGCAATAATACGACTTACAGTTAAATCATTCTCTTTTATTATTCTGTTCGCAATATTAACTTAAAGCTACGTAATCGTAAAATGGTGAAAATAAAAAATGCATCTCTTTAAATACGGTATGGTGTAATAAATCCCCCTCTTTATATCTCGCTGTATTGATCGTCATTACAGTCGTTTAAAATTCAAGCTATGCAACGAAAACGTATAATAGAGTAATATATCATAAGCGGTGCAACATTTTCACAAAAATATGAGAAACGCATGCTACGATGTATCCTTCTGCATAATGTAACATAACGCTATTATTGTATTTTGTCAGACGAATCGAATGGTGTAATATCAAATTTGTAATACGATATAGAGAGAGCAATTAATCGTTTTATTGTGCACGCGATCGTTTTTCAACAAGATATGTTAAGAGCCATTGATTTAAATCACTCGTATGAACGAGAAGCTGTTGCTTTTATATCACACTGTAAAATAGTGATCCTGAATAACTAAACGCGGGCGCGATTATGTCGTAGAGAATAATAATACTCAGTTAAAATATACTCGACGATTCTCTTTAAATTAACAATGTGATGCTTGCCGTTTGCACGTAGACGTAATACATACGAAAGCACGAAAGTCGGAACTTTTATGAAGCTAATACGCAGTTGCCTCGAGTTTCTAAAGTCATGCACGGGTTTATCCCTCACGTCCCGAGCATATATTTAACGCTGCAATGCTTATTTGCACTGAAAAATCGCGTAAACCAGTAAAAGCGCAGGAATGTCACAAAGCTGCACACTTCTTCGCCATTCAGCGACGTGAACGTCTGAAACATTTTCACATTTTTGAAAACATTTATTACTTGCATTTCTCTGTGACACAGATACTTTTTCAATACATCAGTTAATTCTATTAATTTCTTCGCGTATGTTTTTAATTCATGAAAGGGATCTCAAAATTTTCAAAAATAATTCGAAAATATTTTTAAACAATGAAAAGAATGGAAAAAATTGTTACACGCAGGACATAGCAAAAGTCATTTATTTAAACTTATGTCGTTAACAAAATAAAAAGATCATAGACGTTTCCGCCAAGATTTGATCATCTTTAATATGTAAAAATTCAATTCGAGGTCAATATAAAATTTGATTGTCAAGATAAACGCAAAACAACATAAAAACGCTGAGAGATTGTTAAATTCTAGTAACTTATCTTCGGTTTAATTTATTTATTTGTAATTATCAAATTTTAAATTTCGACGTTAAAATTTATGACTTATTTTTATATTGACAACTACGAATTTAACGATCTCTAGGCGTTTTTATATTATTTTGTGTTTATATTGATACCAAATTTTTTAATTTGACGTCAAATTGAATTACACATACCGAAGATGGCGAAATCTTGGACAAAACGTCTATGATCTTTTTATTTTGTTAACAAAATAAATTTAAATAAATAACTTTCGCTACATAGATCCTGCGTATGAATATTTATTCCTTTTTTTCATTGTTTATATTCATAAAGTCACGTTAAAATTATTGAATTTGAAATATTTAATTGTTTATTATTTAAAGAGAGAAAATTTCTCAGTATTGATAAATATGATTTTAGACGAGAATATTTTAGAAAATTTTGACATATATCTCAACTTAAAGAGTTATATACGCAACGAATTGTCAGAGTGAATTGTCGCCACGAGTTGCAATTGTGACAAATCTTGTGTGGCAAGAAGGACGGACTTTAAGCTATTCACATCCTCGGCTTTCACTCCAGTATAATCGCGCGAGATGTCAGAACCACGCCATGATGTACGGGCCCGAAATCGCCCAAACTTTTGCATAGTTATCGTAAATATGTGCAACTTCGTCGAGGAGTCTATCAAAGATCGCCGGTCACCTTATCCCTGTCACGTTCCGCGCGTAGATTTCACGCTTTCGCGACACCACGTCTCACAGGCCGAAAAATCGTCAGAAACGTTAACCGCATTTTCTCTACCGAAACTTACGAAATACGTTTGACCTGGATTCCGCTCGTCCATAAAGCAAGGAAACTGTGTTCCGTTTCGTCGAGATAAGTGACGGCTGAAAGAGCGCGCAGAAAATTCGTCGCGTAATCGCATGCGGAAAAGCGCAATGCGTATCGCTGTCACTTTCGAGAAATAGATTGCATATATCAATGGATGTAAATTTCAAAACTTACGCTTGAGAATTTTTTATCTTGTTCTGTTATATGTTACCCTCGTAGAAACGAATTTCAAATTCCTTTCTATGATATAAGAGGTAATAATATTTGCGCGCTTGTTTGTTATTGTACTCGAAATAGCTCTTATATTGTAATATTATTTTTAATAAAGATAATATTTTCTGACATGTGCACTTAAATAGAATTAAACGAAGATAATAGTAAAGCAATAATAATATTAATTAATAAAAAGATACTAAAATAATTTCGAACATGGTGCAATTCTCTCCGAAGGAAATAAGATTTCAATTCAATTTTAAAGTCCAAATTTGATAATCCACGTCTCATTGTGTAAATAGTACTAAAGGATCCTGCCAAATAAAAAAATCAAAGTTGAGTTCAACTCGAAAATTGAATTCAAACCTTATTTCGTTCAGAATTGTACCGTGTTATACGAAGTTTCATCATATTATCCTACATGACGACGTATAGAAAATTAATACTTCGCGATGACATATAAGTTCAAATAATATAATTTCTACAAATTCATAATTAAGATTCAATTCCTTTAGAAAATTTTTTATAATAATACTACTTTTTTGAAAAATTAGCTGAAAATAGATAAAGTTACATTATTTCGCACTGTAAAATGTTTCCCTTACAATTCTACGAAATATATAAAAAAGATTTTGCAAATTCGACGACTTGACTTTATCGTCAAGAGGGATGCAGGTGGTGTGGCGGGACTGATGTGTCTTACGGCATTTTAGTGCAACAGATGTACGGATCGAACGGAGCAAGCGTCGGACTACCAATGGGCATGACCACGCTGAAGGGCACAACCGGTACTCTGGGGCCCCTGGGGAACTACGGCTCGGGGATGGGAGTAACGGGGGCCACGACCCTGCCACGGCCGGGAAACTGGCTGCGCCCTGCGGGCCTCAGGCTCGGGCACAGCGCGGCCCGGGTCCGCCTCTACTGCCAGGCAAAGTGAGGAGCCATGGTTCCGACAGGTGAGACATTTTTCACTTTTCCAGATATTCTATATTGTGTTTTCAAACAGAAAATGCGTTGTTACATTTCCTTTTATAATTTTTTTAACTGTAGTACTACTCGGACCAGTTTTGTGCGAATAACCGCAGTATTCTCTTTCACGGTTCTATCTCCATTATAAAGAAAAGAATCACAAGTATCGCGTTATCAAAAAGAAGGAAAAATGACGGAATTATTAAAAATTTCAAAACCTCACAAAGACATTATAACTGAATTTCTATTAATGTTTAAAATACTCTTTTACTGAAGAAAATGAAAATTCTTATACATTATATATTAAAACGAAGTTTTCCAAGTATATATTGTTAAACATTTTTTTTTAATTTTTGGCAAAATATTCAACGAAGACTTGTAATTAAATTGCAACAAAATGATTCTATCGTATTATTGTGTAAAGAATATAACTTTTTTTGTACAGCAGTGAAAAAGATCGTTGTTTGAGTTTTATGTTAGGTGCCCGTAAAAATGGCTAACGCCTCGAGAAACTCGATCAGGATCGTAGACCGTTTTTATAACGTTTAGATTAGAATCGAGAGAAATTGGAGAAGGTGCGTACTTTTTGTTGCAAAAACAATACATCAGTCAATCGAAAAAGGGTCGATCCTCTTTCAATAGCATTATACACCATCGTTATTGATCGACTCTCAAAAGCCTGTGTTACTCTTTTGTCATAAATTCAAATCGCGAAAAGATCGTGTGAGAGATGAAAGAGTGATCAATATAAGACGTAGAGGTTTTCGAATTATATACGTAGATACGCTATAAATGAATTAATCGATGAATAATAATATCTAATTTAATATAATTTTTCGTATCAGGAAAATATTTTTACTTTATACAGTGTAATAAGAAAATTCATTGTATTTGAAATGAATATTCGCATAATACGGATGTTTGTATGAAACGGATGTACACATAATCTTCTTCCATTTTGCAATTATCGAGAAAAAATTTAAAGAAAATTATATTCGATTACTTTGACTTAAAAATGTATTAAGTTTCTGCAAAAAGCGCTGGAATTTGAAATTGATATTTTTCGTATAAAAATAAATAATAAATAGCAGCAATTTGATAAGATTAATATATATTTATATTTATCAAAACAATTTTATAATTTAAATAAAACATTTTGTTTATCTTAAATATATTTTATCTTAAATATTTTTTAAGAACATACTTATTCTTATTAAAATAATTGTTTTATTCAAATTTATCCAGCTATCCTAAATCGCTGCAAAACTTTGTGTGTTACTTTCTAACATAGTACAATACAAAAAAATCTATAATTTTTTTATATTTTTTCATTTTGTTAAAAAATATATGTAATATATCTTTAAACTAAAGAAATTCTCCTAACAAAACAATTATTATGTGTTCAGTTATTATAAAATGTATCAATACAGATCAACTATTAATATAATTCTGTATTGCAATGTTTTAGTAAAAATTGAAAATAGATGTTTCTTGATAAGATAGACATATGACAAAGATACATATAGATATTACAAATAAAAATTACATAACGTTAGAAAAAGCGTTATTTAATCCTTATTCGCAATATCTATAATATTTACATGCAATTAATTGATGTATACATATATATATCTTTCATTTTATTTTTCAGCGACATCTCCTCCAGCCAGAAAGACGAGTGGTTTGTGTAGGTGAGTTAAAAATTGTGGTGCATCCGACAATCACGCTATGATTCTGTCGTTCACTTCATTCTCTTTGAAATATAAGCGTAACTTGTGCTCGGTGGAACTATGAAATTTTCAATTACAAAGAGTATGACCATTACCATTGTTGCAATTACATGGTCCGCCTCGGGGTGGGCGTTCTGTTACACTCGTATATCAAAGACTTGTCGCTTTTCAAAGCGCAATTACGAGGCAATCAGGCCGCTGAATGTCAATGTTAAAAAAAAATGATATTCACAGACGCCTCGCCGTAACTTCGATATATCGACTGCTAATTATTCAACGTGATTACATGATTACGCTTTTCACGGTTATTTCGAATAATATTATTATTATGGCATAAGGATAGCTTTTGTGTATTATGAAAAGCTGAGTAAGCGCGGTACTTAAAGTAAAATATCATCGTACATGCGATATTTGCAAGAACTAAATTTTATTTTAAAACTTAAACAAGTTTCAAAACAGGCAAATTATGATATAAAGGTTATAGAATTTTAGAGATTGTTCAGAAAGTATGTGTCAGAGCGTAAAATATTGTGTATATTATAAATTATCTTTGAAAGCATAAAGTTACTGCGACTTGCTTCTGTACATTAATTAAATATATAAGTTTTAACGTAAGCAGAATTATAAGTAACTTCTGTAGAAGTTAAAGTTGTGAGAAGATAAAATAACTCTCGTATTTATATTATATAAGAAAATAATTCTCATTTTGCGTGTTTAATTTTTATCAATCTTTATGTAAAAATCCGTGCAAAATAAATATATTCAAATACTAAACGTTTAAACACATTATTAGTTTCAAAATATTTCTTTACAAAAATACACATAATATTGGATAAAATACATTGTAGTCTGCTATCACGTGTGTAATCTCTAAATTGGATTTTAAGTTTCTATACGCGCTCAGTGTAAATATAACAATGTGTAAATATCACAATCCTGCTACAATTTTTAAGAGAACTAAATAAATATGACGAAGGAACTTGATGTATCGCGATATGATACATTAAATTTCCATTTCACTATTAATTACATTTAACCGTTTAATTCTTTGTGCCTTTGTACTTTCAATTGCACAAAAAAGTTCAGAATAAATTAAATCAATATCAACTATCAATGATGTCGACGAAAGCGGCTATAAATCAAACAACATGCATAATCGATTCGCTTTTGTGTCGACAGAGGCAGGCCTGGACCAGAGCCCGCAGGGTGAATCGGAGCGGTGGTGCCCTCACCGCCCCTGGGGGACGGGGCGACGCCAGACGTCGAATCGTCTTCTGCTGATATCGGTCGCGTGCTATCGGCGAACATCGAGCCACAAGTAACGCAGACGCAATTCCCAACCACCTTCTGACCTCCCTTAAGTACCATGGAACCGCACCGGAAGTACGACCGATACGGTCAAGAGGAACGGAAAAATTCAATTTCGACACGAAGAACAATTGTGTAAATTCTTTTTATCCTTTCGTTTTACGGAAGTCTATATGTTCTCTCAGAAGAAATTTCGTCATAGAATAGACGCGGAGTATTCTTGAACGATGAGGGTTGGATCAGGCATTACATAACGTAGATAAATAAAGGAAAATAACGAAAATAAACGAGAAAGGCAAGAGAGAGCAGGATCGATATTCCGAGTCGACATTCGCGGATTTGTTTGCATCGCTAATCAAGCTATTAATGAAGTAAACAGATTTTGCGAACAGATGATCGAACGAATGCTGTTTTCGAAATTCCCTCGGGTGGATATAGGTATACAAATTGTTTACAAGGGGGAGGGAGAAACGGGATATCGTCGACGTAATGCGAGGCGCGAACACGCGGTCCGAGAGATTATTGGACAAAAATTAATTACAAACAGTGTGAGTGGGTGTCGCGTGTGCGTACGTAACGCGTGCGTATGTGTGCGAGCGTGTGCGAGTGTGAATAGAATGGGAGTAATAAATACACGCACATATAGTAAAAGGGAGGAAAAACGGGAGCTTCGATCTCGTGGTGCACGTGTGCGCAATGAGTTTTCGTTACATAGCCTAGTCACGTAAGTCAGGTGTTTCTCGGTGTGTATTCTGTGAAGCAGTAGAGAGAGAAGAACGCCGTTTTAATCGTACGGATCGCATCCGCCGTTCACGGTAACGATTTTCGCGGAAGTCTTTACAAACTCGGCAACTTGTACCGCTTATTGCAATTGATAATTGCATCGCGTGATTATGTTAATTATATCAATATAAATTATCAGAGGCAATACATTGGGTGGGCAAGAAAGTGATTGCGTTTTTTTTTAGCTCAAAGTTGTATATACAATATCTTCGTCAATAATGAATGAAATTCAAATGAATGAAATTTAAAAAAAGGGTTTTAAAGCTTGAAATCTCTACTTTTAAAAGCTTATCACATTTTTTAAGTTTATATGAGTTGGTAATTTTTACATACCAAAAACTACGAGCTGAAAAAGACGAAAAATTTTCTTCTCACTTTGTGGATTTGTATCGTGTCCAAAACGAATTTGAGAAAATTTTCGATTATCTATCGTAAAAGCTTGATACTTTCCCTACAAAATCGTTTTTTTTAAATATTCCTACGATTTTTGGTTACTGAGTTATCGCGGATTAAATAAAAGAATTATTTTGACTTTAATTGCTCATAACTTCATTAAAAATTGTCGTATCGTAATTTAAAAAAGAGATTTTTAAAGCTGAAACTTTACTCTATCAAGATATATTTATATTGGTTGGTAAGAAAGTAATTGCGGTTTTTATTGATAGATGTCTTTTAAAAAAACGCAATTACTTTCTTGCCAACCCAATATATCAAAGATGGCCAATCTTTTTGTCTAGCGTGCTATTTTGTGAATTTAAAATCTTTGATGTGTCATTCTGCTACAGAATTAATATTTACAGGACAGAAAAGTTACTATATAATACTGGAACAGTATTATATTTTGAGACAAAGAATATACAATGAAATAATGAATTGTAACAAACCTTATTCAAGAAAAAGATAACTGTAAGATTTTTAAAATAAATCCCTCTAAAGATAAGCAAAAAAGACCGTAATCTTACTTATACATTCTTCTCTAGTATTGAAAGCAAAAAGATTTTTTTTCTGTTTAACAAGGTTTATTTCTTCTCCTGCGTTCTGTTTTACATTCATTTTGAAGTAAATAGTAATTTAGTTCGGAAACGAACGAAACGAACGCAGCCAGAAAGTGCAAGTATAAAAAAGATTTTAATGGAATACGATTGCTACTTTACTGTGATATTTTTGGTTCCTTAAATTTTTCTCTAACATGTGTTTTTTTAACCGAGCAGCTACTAAAAATATCTTCGCGTGCCATTAATGGATTGGTCATCCTTGACATATATCGTATTCACAGTATTCATAGTACATCTCTATAAATGTATCAATAAAGATAAAAAAAAATATAACAAAACACACATCGAGTATTAAACTGCCAAGCCGACTATGATGGCGAAAGTACGAACAGATTTATAGGATTTTTTAAAGAAAAATTGTATTAAATTACAGTATCTACAATTTATAATATTTGTATGCACTTTTTAGTGGTTATATAAAACATTGTAATTTTCCTTCTAAATTGAAATACGTACAAGCGCGATTCAAAAAAAGAAACGTCGAGGGAAAAAGATTTTTCCCGAAATTACTGCATGGAAAATCGTTACCGTGAAATCATTATGTACACGCACGCGTGTATCTGACGCAAAAGTGCTTGAAATGCATATTAGTGCATGTGTATTGGCCGACAAAGCTATAATAAGAAATTGCAATTTATTTTGTTCTTAAGAAAAAACTTATTCATGAATAAAATTTGCTTTCATCATCTGTTTTTTTTTCATCTGACAATTCACAGCCAAACAGGATTGGCGGAATTCCACTTTTTTTTTTTATAAAATCCATGCTAGTGGTAAAAACCGATATTTTCCGGAAAAAAAAACGGGCAAAAAACTGGCCTTTTTTTTTACTAAAAGCAAAAAATAAATGGAAAATTTTGTTATCGGTATTCTAATTCAGTATTGTATCACTATTCTAGTTTAGCGCCAATTGAGAGAATGTTTTCCAATTTAAGCTTTATTAAAAATGAAATCCGTAATAGATTAGGAATCAGCTTAACAAATGGAACTAGTTTTTTGTCACAACATATTGAATGGTAAACCAGATGACGAATCAGATCGTCTATATTGATACAAATTCTATATTTCTCTGAAGCTAAAAATTATTAAATTTAACATTTATATTATCTTCAAAGTTATCTTGTTTTAAAAATGTATTTTACATATAAAAAATATCTTTTTGCATAAAGTACATAAATATTACTCTAAAATTACATATTAATCATTTTTATGGTTTTGCTTAATTTATTCCATTGGATAAAGTCCGATATTAGTAAAATCCGAAATTTGCCATGATTTTTCCATCCATTGGATTTTTCCAGCCAACTTTGCAGTCAAATCTACTGATTAGCTTCTTATTTTTTGGATATGCATATTACATATACATAACTTCTTGCGTTCTCTCAAATAATGAAAAGAAACTTTTTAATTAAAGAGCAAATAGGTATATATATCATATATTTCAATGAATAAATCTACAAATGAGTTCGGAGAACTTTTTTTTCAACCGTTATTTTATTCGCTCTAATAAAAGATTGTGCTAAAAAGCACTTCGGAACTGGCGCTTGCAATTTCTTTGGATATCATAAATCAAGAGATTCTTTCTTCAGCGACTATATACTAGTACCTCGTGTAGCTTTCTACGGGGACAATCACTTTCCTCCTCCGCTTCTGAGTCGGCGAAGCGGGAGCACAAAGCGAGCGGATACTTCGCGAGCGTGTACTTGTAATATACTTGTATCTACCATTAGCCGTTCAGCTTTGTGCCGTTTCCATAGATTACGAATGCGAAAAAGGAAAAGCATATACATATGTAGAAGTTATAATGATGAGAGCGGAGTGAAGAGGTAAAAGAGAAGTAAGAGAATTTATCATTAACATATAAAAATTTTAATTTCGCGACTTTAGCTCATAACTCACGTCACAGTGAATGAAATTATCGGTTGATAATTTACGTTTATCACGCTCGAATATACATAAATTGAATGAAACTTTGATCGACAAATGATAATAAGATCTTGAACCTTCACGTTGAAGCAGAAAATTATTTTTGGTTATAATTATTAAAAACTAAGTAATTATAGTAATATGATAATTATATACTCCAATTAAAAATTATTTGTAGAATATCTCAAAAAGCTTTACTTTGCAAAATAAGGTACAAATTTATTATATCTATTGCATGTTTATCATTTCTCCATTCGAGTTTGATTATACTATATCGATCTCTCTCTGTAATAACCAATAATAACGATCTGCGTGCGATCTTTGCAAGGAAGAAATTAGGTAACTCGCCAGTACTATTTCATACTTTGACGAACATATTCAGAACACGTCGCCGATTTTACGTGCATGGCGAAATATCGAAAATATCTTCATTTTTACTGAATCATCAAATAGCCTTCGTATAGCTTTTGCGAATCTCGCGTGACATAATATTTGATCGGTATACATACGAGTATCAACGCCGCCACGATTGAGACATTTACGAATCGAGCCGACAGACTATAAATCAGAAGAGTGCGATTGATCAACGTTCTTTGTTAACAAAATCATTTTTTAGATTACAATACTTATTTTTTCGACATGTTTGTCCTCTTCAGCTCAGGCCAAATGCTATTATCATTCATAATTAGTTCATTATTATACAATTTTGAAATTAATTTATCGGATAATAAAATAAAATCAACATGAACAAATGATGTTTATAAGTAACGTTAGCAAGTAAATAACAAATTAATCTCAGATGTAAAATTTTTTAATAAAGCTTGATAACACTTCTGTGGCAACTGAGCTGAAATGGATTCACGGAAAGTTTGTTTGAAGATGAAAAGTAGAAAAGTGTGCCTGGATTATGCGGAGTTGATTTAAATGATATAAACTAGAGAAAATGAGCCAATGGCGATAGTATATGTGCGAAAGGAAAAATAAGGAGAGGAGAGAAAGAGAGAGAGAGAGAGAGAGAGAGAGAGAATGCGAAAAGCAGAAAAGGGTTCTCACACGATTAATATTACTGAAGATGCATACTTACATTGAGCATATTATTTTTTTCTTACAGTTATAATCAACAATAGCTATAATTAATGACATCTGTATTAAAATACTGATAGTGATAACAATGGAATTTCAAAGATTAATTTTTCGAAATCGTGTGAGTTCCATAAATGCGAATAGACAGATTTCGCTGTCCTTTGTGATTCGAAGATCACGATTAGGATAAGCGAGTAGGTAAGAAATTCCGATTGTCGGATTCGGACACACGTAAGCTAGCTAAACTGCCATGATCAGGACAGTGAAAGAGGAAATGTACGAGATATTAGTGAAAATTTAAGTCTGAGAAAGAGTATCTTATACAATTAGAGTCTTAATTTGACAACTCACAGTGAACTGTTAGATACTCGTGAATATAATTAGCGACAATTAATCTGTAGCATATCTATTTAAAAGACTTTAGGAAATTTTCGGAGGTATATTTTAATTTTTTTAATATGTTTATAAAATAGCCGGAGAATTTTATTAACATTTTTTAATCTCTTCCATTAGTCGTTTTAATTACGATGAGATCAATGGAAGAGTGTTTTACAATGAAAAAAAAAAAATAACAAGAATTTTTAACACGTATGTTAGTAAGAATTTAATAAGAATAATATATTTCTTCGCGGAGAAATCGTAAATGCGCGTTATCAAGTTATTAAATTCGATGCAATAGTGCAGAAGAGATTGGCGTGAATACCTATATGTCAAAGTGTCTCGTCCAGCAAATATACATGTGCCGATTAATGTAATATATTTCCAATGCTGCATTGAAAGCATTGTTCGATAGAAATATATGCAAGAAATAAAAAGAATAACCGAATCTAACTCTATTGTCAATAATCAAAATATTTAAAATCTCTGTCCAGTGAACTTACCTTTTTATTTCTTGTCTAATATTTCTTGGAATAAGCATCTCAATTAAAAATAATTGTTCTGGGATTATCAGAAAAAAATTTCAGAATGTATTTTAATTTGAAATGATCAAGCCGCGATGATAAACGTCAATTGTGCAAAAGGCAAATAATTTTATATTTATATGCATATCAAATTAAAATACCATATCGCATTCTGCATATCACAGTAATTGACACATAAATTCTTTAATTTTATTAATCATAATTAAACAACTAATTTTTAGAACAATCCACATGACACAATGGTAAAACTCTGATTCGGCGTAACCGATCTGTTAAGAGAAAGAGAGAGAAAGAAAAGCGCATTTATACCGTGTGTACTTTCAAAATCAATGTACGTATACCTGATATAAAGGCAAAGACTAAAGAAATAAGCTAAAAGTGGAACAATTTTGGGAATGTCCAGAATGTCTCGTCTTCTAACGATTTAGAAAATACGAGAGAAATCTAGTAGTGAAATTTCACGTAAAAAATGTATAGGATAAAATGATTATAATAATATATGTAACTTGTTGCATAACGTCGTGCGATATTCCGTAAAACATTCCACGAAAAGGTGTAGATCTTTAATAAATATACACATTTCTACTAGTGCAGGGTGAAAGAGCCTATAATTATAATGCAGATGCAGATACCGATTGTTTTTTTAATTTATAATACACCGCGAATAATTAAAAATACTTTACTTTGTCTGTTTTTAATCATGATTTTTAACTAAAGACTTGTGAAAATTCCGCATTAAAATTTCTTTATATTGAATAAATTTTTATGGCATATATTCCCCGATAATTTTTCGTTTTTACTAGATTTTCGAGCTCGTTATAGCGCAAAGATTTATTAATTAAAAATTCATAAAATGGGAATAGAATGTCGCAACGCGCTTGTATTTCTTGAAAGTTTAGAAAAAAACTTAGATAAATCTATACAATATAGACAGATGTTGAAAAGGCAGAAGGATTAACGAATGAACTTATATTGAGCGTATGGTGTGATTGTGCCCTTAGAAATTAGCGATAATAATAGTGATAATACGAGATAAAATAACAAGAAACAGGATAAGAATTCCTCTATAGAATCAGGCGATGCATTATATTCTATTTAATTAATGTTTTCATAATACTAATTATTTCTATTATTTTAATAAGATAAGCTACTGGATCATAATGTATGTATGTGTATTTGAAAGAAACACAGAATGTCCTAATGATAAAAAATAATGAGTAAAGTATGTGACTAACATATTTTTACAAATTTGATATTATATGTCAAATTTATAAAAAAAATAATAGAAGTTATTTATTTATAAAGTTTATTTAATATTTGATTAAATTTGTAATTCTTCGAATTAATCGAGATTAGAGCAAACAATGTTCAATACACATTTGCTAAATAAAAGATGCAGAAATACACACGTGTAAAATGAGGATAAAAACGGTCTCTGCCAATTGCCACTTGGTAAAGAAGAGATCTATCCCATAGAAGTTTGTGAAAGCCGGTTTTACACGTTGTATCTCTACAATTCATGTCAAGAAATACATGAGTATCATTATCTTTGTTGGACGATTAATAATACTACAAACTATTTTGTCTATGTAGTTACATACGGTAATTTTAAAGTTAACTAGTTTACTTTACGTCACATCTTATGAGATTTTAGACGAGAAGTTGGTTTACGCATCGCCAGATTTTTTCGAAACAAATAATTCGATTCCACTCTTCAATAAAATCTTTCGAATGTTAGATATTTTATGTGAATATCTAAATCGATAATCGAAACGATCGAATTGTCGCGAGTCACGCGTGGTAAAATCCGGATGAAACAAAAAAGTTTTAGCAATGTGAGTAGTTAATACGAGGGGAGTATTTTCACAGGTATGGTAACATTTATGACCTAAAGCGAAAAAAAAAAAGATATAAGCGGACAATAATAAACCATTTTGGACACGATTTATCTCAGTAACCACCTGCAAGATAATCGAGCTATCATAACGAACAGAATTCATTCAATCATTCACCGCGATCGCCATCGAGAATATGGAAATACTCCCAACAAAAAAGTCTTCTTCAGCATAGCACTCCTAAATTCTTTGCTGCAATAACATATTAAGAGAACGTCGACTCTAAATAAAATTACAACCCTCTCGATTGAATCTTTAATCGCGAACTAAATATTACGTTAGGCAACAAGCCGTAGGTTAAGCTTTTATTATTTTTATATTAATTAAGTAATAATTATTCTCAATTCACTGTAAATTTTAACAAAGGAAAAACATAAAAAATGTTCACGAAAATGATGATTTCTTAACATAGAAGATCTGAGCACTAAATGTAGCTAAAGATAACTTTAACAATACACATTGTTGCTAAACATTTTACTTGATAATATGCCTGATGTAATTTAAACTTAAATAATAGTATTATCGTATCAAACAATTCATTAACAGAAAATCTCAGTTTCATTTAGAAAAAGCTGCTATTGAACATATATCGTTCGTTATTAATCATTAGTTGATCATAGTATTGTCATCTCAGAGAACATCGACCATCGTAGAGATCATCGTACATGTAATACGATATCATAGTGTTCGTACTTATAACAGGACGTTCCACTCTCGGAATTGATCAAACGCCAGATTGATAGGAAAATAAAAAAATCGCTTATGGGATATTTATTAGCAAAAATAACAAAAATGAAGCTATTAAATAATCTCTAGCATAGCTCACAACAGCATATAATTAGCTTGAACGAAAATTGAAAAATTTACATGTAGAATAGATGTTACAAATTTGATAACGCGATTTCTATTTACGAGTAATTGTTGTAACGCGTTGGTCACACTCTATCGTTTTGCGATATTTTATTTCTACAAAAAATATCTACTTCGGAGGAAAGGAATAACTTTTCATAAATATATTCACTAGATGCAAAGAAAATAAAAAAAAAAAGTTATAATCAAGCTCGCATTGGCAATTTCGAGAGTACGGAACACGACGTAACAATAAGTAATGGGAAACAATACAATAATTTTTCATACTGTTTTTACTTTTTACTACTATGATTACGTATCTGTGTAATCTTATTCTTATCGAATATTGTATATTTAGCCGCGATGCGTATCGAGTGCATTCTTCGACGCATTTTTAAAAATGCGCAAAAACTGTCCTCCGCAGAATTCACAGTCAAGAAAATATTACTTTAATGACAAGATTTATCGAGAAATTTACAAATAACTACATAAAAAATTCTACAACTTTGCGCGACTAAAGTAATGTTTACAACGAGATTTTAAGGCATAAAGTTTAAACTTAAAACCTAAAGCCATCAAAAACTAATCAATCACAGTCGAATATGACGAGAATAATCGACTATAAATGGTTAACTTCTTACGGTTTAAATTTTAAATTTTACGCCTCAAAATTTTATTACAGACACTTTAGAATTTGTTAAGGAGTTCGATAAATTATGGAGATAGGAATCTAAAAATCTAAAGAGATCCGAGATAGGGTCCAAGAATTCCAGAATGTGACGATTCGTAATCTCAGAATCTAGGAAAAAACTCCTTTCAGACATTCAAGAATCAAAGAAAGGACAGAATTTCTCAGCCAAGTCTATCTATCCGAATGATATCGACACAAAATACGATTTATATTTTTATACTTTTGCTCCGAAAACTTTTGAAATGTTTATTGTTAAACTTTTATCTCCTAATCGAGTAAAACAGACTCACTGTGAACTCTGTAGAGCCTATCTTTTGCAGGAATCTGTACACGCGTACCGACGTTACATCTTATGCTCTCTAGTTTGTATCTGTAGCATTTGCCGAGGATTCTCGATTATAATATTAGTACGAAATAAATAAGATCGCGTGTACTGGTGTGCATATGTTTCGTGTGCTTGTACGTATGCGACTCGAGAGAGAAAGGGAGAGAGAGAAAGAAGAAGAGAAAGAGCGATGGCTCGCGTGTGTATTTATCTCAAGAGCGGTTCGCAATCGGCGTGTAACACAAGAGAGAAATATTATTTCCTGATTCTACAAAAAGAAACGGCGATAAGCGAAGCTTTTGCGCGGATTTCATGACAGTTTTACGAGATCCCGAATCAGATGCGAATAAGAAGAACTCCAATAGAGAATATTTCATTCCATATTATGTGTTAATATGCTTTCATTGCAAATCGTTTCATAAGCTAGATTTCGATACTTCTGATAAGAAGCGTACAATTGAAGGAAACGAATAATTGCGCTATGATTTCTGCGTATTTCACTTTCGAGAATTATGCAGCATAAAGTTATAGTTACGAAGGAAAAATTCTTAAAGTACAAATCTGCAGGTACACCGAATTGCTTTTATTTTATCACTCTTTAACGACAATCTTATCTTTTCTTATTTATTTATTGCCGCACAGGAGCTTTAAAAACAATCGGAAGATTTAATAAATTTCTCTATAAAATTACAATTTTATAAATTCTCATTGCCTAATTTAATTCTTTCGTCTGAACATTTATTGATCTTAATTTTCGTAAATCATGAGATCTCGTATAATAAAATGCAATAAAAATAATTCTTAAGTCGGCATTACGATAAATATACAAGAGCTTATCGCAGCGTACAGAATAAATGCGCGATATCGTCAAGCTTGTTAAACGATATCGTAAAAGTTATTTAACAAATCTTCTATTTGATATTGCACAAAATGACACGGTGTCATGCCAGCGCTCTTATGCAGATCGCCGTCAATTAAGCAAGAGATCGACGAGAAATGCCGAAAGAGAAGAATGCGACCATCGCATATAAATATATTAGTTTAAGTACGTGCGTTACTGTTATTTACTTGCCATATCAAGATATTTACTTACCATATCCGCGCATATCACGTGTGTAATAATAAATGAAGCAGGATAAAAATCATAGACTGCATTGGACTAGCATCACAAATTCATATACCTACACACTTTCATACAGTTTTTAACATCCGCGAGAATATTACTGATCGATTTTACAATTGTGCATCGTTCGAGAAAGACGAACGAGTAATGCTCGTCCACATATTCGACCGTCCGCTGCCAGCAGGACGTGTCTACACATTGCCAACGGTTTTTCAACGATATTGTACAAGTGCTTGAAACGCTTTTTTTTTACTCGCGAATTTCCATTTTTCCAATTCTCTATACTTCGATTTAAAAAGTTCTGCGAATAACATTTATTCAAATTCTGTAAATACCTCTCGAAACTCAAAATCTGTTATTCTTACTATTTTAATCATGAATGTGCCATTGTGACAGTTTAATCAGAATTATGTATGTCAATATTAGTTCTGGTATTTAAAAAAAAGAAATAAAATTGAAGTGTGTTACATGGCACAGAGCATATTTTTATATATAAAGCGGCGTCTACAATGAGATTTTAAGGCATAACTTAAGTTTTAAGCTTTAAGCCATAAGAAATCGAACATAGTCGATCGTTCTCCTTACATTTGACTGTGATTGGTCAATTTTTTACAACTTAAGTCTTAAAGCTTAACGCCTTAAAAAATCTCATTGTAGACGTTACTTTAAACAGATGAATTTATGTTGCACAATAAGAATCTTTCTCACTCGGTAAACCTATAATCTATTCTATAAAAAGTAAAATTAGTAACATCTTGATTAAAATATACAAAAAAATTATATAATATTTAACTATAATTCTTTTATAATTATAAAAATTATTTTATACATTTATAATTGTAAGAAATTTGGGGGAAGTACGCACAAGAGAAGCTCAGGGCTGTGTGGCTCGGATGAAAGAACAGAAATCTATCAATATAGAAAAGATCCAGGCCTTGGTTTGAGTCTCCGAGCGCTCTGATATTTTTCTCGCTTATTTCTTACATAATTTTTTAAAATTGAAATGACTCCCAAAAATAAGACATTTATCGAATAAAACCGATGACTCAAATTAGATTTTAATATATATCTTGAGCAATGCACAAGTATTAATTAATGAGAATTTAATTAATTCACGTTTGAATTATGTCTATGCTTTATTATGCAAAATTAAACAAAAGGCTGTGTAAAGCTGTGTAAAGCATTTTGCAATAAACTATTCGAAAAAGCATTGGATAAAAAATTTCAGATTTTATCGTTTAGTGAAGATTTCTTTAAAAAAATATATTTAATTTTGCGGAGAATATGTGAAATATGGAAATTCGCAATAAGCACAACAATACGAATTAACTTTTGCGACGAAGCGACAGATAGACCGTTCGAAAATCGCGCGATCGCGATCGAAATGCGTCTTGACAGATGGACTCGATAGAGATAGCAAATTATTGTATACCGATTAGAAATAGTGTAAACGGACGCGTTCCATCGATTGATCGCGCGATCGATCGGTTGGACAATGATCATGAGCAAACAACGGGGAACTTCGAACCGCTTGGTATAAAGTAATTCAGTGCTTAAAAAGCCGAAAGAGAGGAACACTAATTATATCTCCGTAAATATCCTATAATATATTCAAAACAAAAAAAAAAGATAACCAAAGCATTGTAACCTTCTAGAGGCAAAGAAGAAATAGCGAAGTACCTAATCTTGTATAATTTAGTTCGACCACTGATTTGTCCGTGTGTGTTCGTTACTGAAATATATGTTTCTTTAGTAAAAAAATTTTGGAAAATTTACTCATGTATTTTATTAATAATTTCCTTCTATTCACACACATAGTCCCTCATTCCTCTTTCTTATTATGCAAATATATGTAAAAGCGAATAATAAGTTGCATCAAATTTATTATTTATACATTAAATTCAAATTTCAATAAGTGAGAAGATATTAAAAAAAAATTATTTAGCTATAATAAGATTTTACCATTTTAATCTTTTCTATATAAATATATATATATTCACCAGCACCTATATTTTCAACGATGTGAAGGCACAACTCTGAAGATACAACTTATAATAGAACTTGTAATGTCGCCATACAGTTTCTTTTAATAAATAGATATTTTATTACATTAATTGAGCAATGGATATTAATAATTAATAAGTAATATATCTATTCTTATAAATATAAATTTTTATTACAATTTAAGGTTTTTATAAATCTTTAAGTTGTATAATAAGGTTTTGCATCTTATAGCAAAAATAATAATCTAATACATTATAATATCTTTCATAACGCTTAAGAAAAAGAAATCTTATTACCATTGTCTGATATACATACAAGTTAGTACAGGTGGTACTTCGCAAGTGCAATCAATACTCTCGACCATATATTCTGGAGATGGCTGTAGTCTGTCTCCAATTTGCATTAGCAAATTACCAAATATGCACATATCTGAAAAAAAGAATATCAAATGAGTAATCATAATATATTTTCTTAGAATATAATAAATATTAATAGTACATCAATTATTTTATATAATACACTTTTCTGTATTCAGTAAATTGGATGCGCAATGAAGTGAGTCGTATTTCGTAATTAATACCATTTTATAGGATTATAATATTAATATGTTACAGAAATTGATTTTGAGCAGTGCTCGTTATTCATATGCAATGTTTGTCGCAATTACCTCCTATTTGACGCGATTCACAATACGATTATGTAATTAGTATCGTTTGACCGTTCAAATATGTGCCAATATCTCATTTTATATACCTTACATATTCATCATATGATTACCGAATGCAATCTATCATAAAGTAATAAATTTTTTTCTTAATATCGCGATCTATAAAATTAATGAAAATATTAATAATTAATGAATTTAAACAAATTAACAAGAAATTAACTTCTTCAGCTTTGTTAAAGCACGCTAGTATTAATTTTATTTTTTATACTACATAGATAATGCTCCAATTTTCCAAGTACTTTAGAATTCAAATTGAATATCGATTCGAGTAATTACTTATTAAAAGAATGTAATATAAATTGATAATAAAGAAAATATTGTTTACATTTTAAAAGAATAATTGAAATGTATATAACCAATTGTACATATCACTTCAATGCCATACAAATATATGTATATATTCTAAATTTCTTAACAAATATAACAGAAATAATTTTTTTATCAATGTAATATTCCACAAATGCATAGGATATTATAAAATTAATTTAAAAATAAATATGAAACATACTAATATAGTCATTCATTATAAAAGGTAATCGGTTAGAAATGACAATGTCGCCAGGAGTATCTGAAAAATTTAACAAAATTATGGGAATAATGTCAGTTATGGGAATCAGTGATGAAATGTGTACAGCATTCAAATTACAAACTTACGACATAACATCGCCACATAACACATGTTCTTTTCTATGTAATCATTGAAAACTGGAGCACAATTTTGACGAAAGTAATCATTGTGACTGAATGCAGGGTGAAGACACGGAGAATGATTAAGCTTGATACAAAAAGGTGGAACATTTTCACCTAAAATTAGAAAATTCCCAATTCTAATAGGTATTATGTATATTATATCTTTGGGAATTATATAATTTAATTGTTCAGTATCATTTTTTATCATTTTGTTACTTATCTGTTACATGAGTACGAAAATATCGCGTAAAAATTAATATATAACAAAACATATATTTTTTCAATCGAAATATCTAATATTAAGGATCGATAACAAGTAAATATATTTTTATTAAGAAAATTCTAGCGTATGAAGTAAAGCAAATTTCTATAGAGACACAATGGCACTGAAATGTTAAAAGTAATGTAAATTTATTATATAATAATAAATTAATATTATTATTACCTTTGTATCCTGGTAGGCAATTGCAAATCAAATCGGGTTCTTCATCCACAGTGAAAGATTCACCATCCATATATGCATGACCGTTTACACGACAAATAGGTATGTTATTCATTCTTACAGCTAAAACATTTAAGAAGCATTACTTTACGATTATACTTTCTATAGTTTTATTTAATTCATGTGTATATTTATATGACTGACCGGTTCACTAACTTAAATAAAATTTTTATAACAATAATAAATATATAATTATGTTATAAGTTAATTATATAAATACAAAAAGTATAATATTTGTACAAAAAAAATATTTTTAAAAAAA
>NW_017305987.1:2796000-2797329 GCF_001594115.1 Trachymyrmex septentrionalis | reverse complement strand
TTTTGCATGTTGCATGACTTACAGCGTTCTCTCCATATGCAGCACAAATCATTTCAGTGGCTTCAGCAGCATTTTTCTTCAGATGAAACGCGAAGTGGATGGAAAATCGAATATGCTCTTTTGTAATTGCCATCGTGAACACTACTGATTTTTGAGGTTATGTGCATCAAACGCCAAACCGTATCGCATTTCAGGAGGTTAAATGTTACTGTTTTAAAACCCCAAAAGGGCGGGAAGATATATAAAATTTAAATTGTTATTTCGGTTGTATCAAATCTAAAGCTCAGAACTTTTTTGTACACCTAATATATATATATATATCAAAAAGATGTATTAATTATAAAAAATATATCATCTGAAAAATAAGTAAAAATTAAAAGTTCTATTGTTTGGATGCTCGAAGTATTCGTACAGTTGAGAAATTTAGCTTATAATATCAGAAATACATGCAAAGCTCATTTGTATATACTAGAATAGAATGTATTTTTTATTGTATAAAATTGCTAATTAATGTTTATTTTTCACAAATAAGACTTTTTTTTATAAAAAATTTCCTTGTACGAATACTTTTTGCTTTTACTGTATATTATATATACTTTTTTGAATTTTAATGAAAATAATTTTTACATAATAATTACATGTCAAGTGTTATAAATATACAGAATATATAATAAAGTACATAAGTATATACACGTATATGTTTTTCAATTAAGAAATGTACTTACGACAAATTTCTTGCTGATTTTTGCAACAGTTTGTTGGTTCTTCCCGTAAATAGCAACCATCATGTATCTCTATCCTGGTACATTGGTATTCCAAACACTGAAACGCAGCACTATATGGGAAAATTGGAGTTTAATCAAAAGATTTCAATGATCTTTACATTTTTTATAAATTAGTTGTAATTGATTAAACATTTAATATTTTTACGTAAGATTAAATACATTTTTTTATATCCAATATGTTTTTTTTATAAACTTTGCATTGTAAAATGGTGGTTTAAAGACGAAAAATTTAGATACTCTATAATGTAAATAAATGATGTGTCACTGTTCGATAATCAGAAATCCGTCAAAGGTCCTAACAAATAAAGACAAATATGAAATGCGTAATATGATGTAATTTAAATTAAATAACATCATCTCGTCTGAAATATGGAAGCATAGCAATACTTTTTCAAAAAATTATTATTAATAATTTATTCATATAAAAAAATACTCAGCTATTTTTACAAAAATATATATAATTGCATATTGCAAAATATTCTCTAAATATAAAATTTACCTTTTTTGCATGGCATATATGACAAATAAATTCAAACCGATAAAT
>NW_017305987.1:2788890-2795900 GCF_001594115.1 Trachymyrmex septentrionalis | reverse complement strand
TATATATATACTATTAATTATTGAAAGTAATGCTCCTGTTTTACGCGGTGAAATAATTAAATGTATTTATTTTGATGTCATACTTACATTTGATTTTGGATAAATGAAAGTTTGCAAATACATGAGATATCGCAAACGTTTGAATCGTTAGGGTTAAGAAGTTCGTTGGAATTATATACATGGCCGTTAATATAACAATTGTCCCTAGATCTTAGTTTGATATGATTACAGTTGAAACTTTTCGGGCAAATGTCCTTATTGTTGTATATTGGCGTGCATCCAAGATCCTTGTAATACGTCAATGGACCCGGGCATTCAGATATGTCTTTATGAAAAAGAAAACATCAAAAGTTTTAATAATTATAAACAAGTGAAATTAATTCGAATCACGTAGGTTTTCTATTTTTTCTGTTACTAATCATATTATCAGTCTATCAACGTAATATTTGGCTAATTTCATATGGAAGTATTATGTTCTAAAAGTAGTTAAAACACAATTACTTAAGCGAAATGAAAAATGAGATATTGATTTTTCTTTACGATTTTAGCTGGTTAGCTCTTTACTTCGGTTATCTGCGACAGCGACGGTGACGAACGCCACAAAGACGCACAATTGAACACAAATACGTGTACTTTCCATGATCGAACGCGCGCAAATACATTATAGACTGAGTGTTCGCATTACATTACTTATACTGTTGCGACAACCGATTCGAGAAGGGATGCAAGGTTGTGAAGGGACATAAAGTTTAAAAATAAATATAAGAAAGGAGTCTAAATAGAAAAGAATAGTATAGAAGAATATAAGCGTTGTATACAATCCACATAAATATTTAATGTTATAATCATATGTTTCGAATATAAAGAAGTGGAAAATATCCTCGTCTTTAAAATCTGTATTTTTAAAACTTTTCATTAAGCGCAATTGCGTGTTAAACATTTAGTGTAAAATAAAATTCTAGTGTAGAATAAAATTCTCGTATTATTATATTGCGTCGTTCGTAAAAAATTAAGAATTAATTGACTTCGGTAACGAACATAAAAAAATTAATGTCCTTTGTGCGTGTCTCGAGTTTGAAGCGTAACCGTATTGGAAGTATAAACCGCTTGAATGTGAGAGGGGTGGGGGTGACCGCACGGCGCTCGGTGGTGACTCGGCGTTTGCTTCAGTCAGTTCGTTCGCGACCTTCACGTCGGTAGTGCCGGAGCGTTTAGTGTGTCTTTCCCTTCTTTCTCGCACGCGGCTAGTTTCTCGGAAGTTCAGAATTTTGGAGTAATCTCTCTCTCTCTCTCTCTCTCTCTCTCTGTCAAAAGTGTGGCGCCCATTCCCGCAGACGGATGTTCCCGTGTGGACGGAAAGAAAGTAAGACATTAAATTTCTACTTCATACACGTCGTACGTGCGAGATCGCCAATCACCGTGGTGGCCATGTCGCGTGGTGCGGTGGTGATTTCTATTCGTCATCTATCGTCATCTACACTCGGAGGAGCAGAGTGAATGCACGCCGGTAAAAGATTCCTCGTCTCCGAGAGCAACAAGTGAGCGCGGTTGAAAATATCTATCGAACTTTTCGGTCCTGCGCGTCGGCCGATTCGAAACGCGGAGCACTCGTGGCTAAATTCACGTGGTTCGAGTTTTCGCTTTCGCGGGAAGCGTTCGCGTCGTGTTCGTCATTTCGGAGATATCGCGCGGGGAAAATTCGCGAGTGCGTGACATCGAGAATCAAAAATCTGTTGATGTCAATGGATTAACGTGCGCCGACGGCGAAGACGGCGAAGACGGAGGTGCGACGCGTTAGCGTCGCTCTGAAGTTGTCCGATGGAGACGAGATAACGTCGAATAACATAGCGATGATCGTTCCGGAAATCTCGTCGTGTAGAGAAAGCGAAAGTCGTCGATGTGTTTCGGTATGATCGAGTGTCGTTCAGAAATTCGCGATAATCGTCGACGAATTAGCGAAACGGAAACGCGACGACGAGGTGTGGATAAGTTGCTGATTTTCGCGCGCGATCTATCACGAGGCGATCAACATGGCGATACGACGATGCGACGCGAATCGATGATTAACGAGGGCCGGAGCAAAGTGAGACAGTAATTTTTCACTCATCGTTTTCCTTTTTTATTCCCTTTTTTTTCGTTCGACGATTTACGGACTATGTGAGTGCCTCCTGTCAATGATCGTCTTTGTTCGGTGGTGTCAAAGAATTATAGGAATCCTCGTGGACCATGGCCACTACCACGAAGAAGGAACATGCTAGCAACGCCACGTTACGCCTCCTTGTTGTTGTCTTCTCGTTGTTCCTGAACGACCTGACAGCCGTCCAAGCGCGCGGATTTAGACATAGTCTTAAGCAAGGTAAGTACCTACTATTTACTACGTTAAAAAAATTTACTAAATTTTAATAAGTATTTAGTTGAATAATAAAATATTTATTAAATGTAAACATATATTTATTTGGTACAAGAACCATTAATTTAATTTAAAAATTGTTTTATTTATAATAAGTAAATGTTTCATTAGTATTATTTAAACAAATATTAAAATTTAGTAATTTTTTAAATTATATTTATTGCTTTTAGTTTATCTAAGACAATCTGGTTTAGTGTTTTTGAATCATAATATTTGGCGTTGAATAATGTTATTGAAAAAAAATAGAAAAATGTATATTTTAATTTCTTGTGTTTTAACGGGAGAATTTTTTATGTTTTGATTTTTTTATTATAAATTTCAATAGTTGACTTCTTTCAATTAATATTGTGAAACGCAAATGTCTCTTGAAAGAAACTTTAGAGAAACAATCATAATTTAGAGAGTTGTTATTTTATAATTATTTCTAAAATTTTTTTTATCATTAATTTATTCATTGCGTTATGAAAAGTTTTTTTAAAGAAATAATTTAAAAAAACATTGACCCAAGCAGTTTTAGATGCAATAAATGTTATTAAAAAGAAATAAGGAAATAATAGAATTTTAACTTATTGTTAGATATATTTGAAAGTAATTAAACTTTTATATTGATATAATACAATCAAAATTAGATATTGATATAATATCTGGAGATTATTAAATTTCAAATAACATCTATATTTTTATTGAGTTGTAATATTTTATTTGTTCTACTTGCAATATGTTATTTAAAATAGAATTTCATTTTATTTATATAACATTTTAGTCTATGAAAAATTGAGACATTCTATATGTTACAAATTATTTTATTTTTTTGAAGATGTATTATACACATTTTCTCTCTTTGGTTGTATTCGACAGAAAAATCAGCTTTGCAATTGTTATAAGATTTTTTAATATGATTTATAACTTTATACAGATCTAGTGGTGAACTAAAAGTAACCAAAAAATTTTATAATTGCAAAGCTACTTGTTTCTGCTAAACACAGCTAGCTGATGCGATTTATATTTTTATTCTGATTTATTTTATTCAACTATTTCGAACTTTTATGACATACTTCGCACGATGAGATCTTCATTTCCATTTATACATGTATGCCTTTTAAATGCAGATTACGATATCATTGCCATGCGGCCATGACGTTATAGCGTTCGGATTTGCATAAGACGTAAATATTACGCATACGCATAAAATGCGACCATTTGTCCATAACGCATTGAACGTTATTCAAATCGGTGCAATAACAAAATGCCTCGAGCTTGTCGCGATTGAATTTTAGTGGGAGCAAACTGCCTGTTTTTAAGAAGATCAATACACTATAACACATTAACATACATTTATATGTATATCATATTTATGCACATAATTTTTTTACATTAATACAATTACCAATTCTTTACATAAATTATACATATAAATATTCATAAATTATTTAAAACCTTCAGCTTCAGTCAACCGTAATTGTATCGGGGACATTAGCGGTTAAAGTTGAAGGCATTAAATAATTTATTAATAATATTTGACTATAATTAATATATGTAATCGGTTGATTGAGGCTGAAAGTTTTAAATAATCTATGAATAATATTTAACTATGATTTATATTAACAATTATATATTTCATAAAAAAATACATAAGTAATTATTTTTAACTATGATGAACGTCCATCGTTACACTTTAGTTAATAATATTATCAACATAAAAGTATCAACGTTCTCATATTTATGTAAAGAACCAAGCAAATGAATTACTATGAAAATAAAAAAAAACGTGATGTAAAACCAAATACATCATCAATATAAAGTCAATATATAATTATTAAAAAGTGAATAATTTAGAATCTTATCTTTCATAAAAATATTAATCTAAAAAAATTGAAACGATCAATATAATAATCGCCCAGTGTTTCTACGCAGAAAAAAATTTCTTGTTAAAAATGAATGAAGTAAAAGATTCTGATCGTATCTATATCAATCACAATTCCAGTTATCTCAATTAGAATTATAATAGATTTAATTAGAAAATTTCGATTTGTTCATTTTTAATCATTCTAATTAATGCAACCAGACTCTTTTTCTAGATGTTAAATGTTCAATCGTCATTTCATAAATTATTTCCTAACGTTTGGGCCGGCACGGAAGTTAATTAACCGATACCACATTAAATCTTGCACCGGATTGCACTTTCGAGACACGATCCATGTGCATAACGATGCCCACGCGATGCTGCACCACGTATCCCCCGATGATATTTTCCCGAAATTAAATCCCTCGCACTGCGTGGCGCCTCTTGTGGTTTTCTCCCGCGATAACGTGTAATCTCGCTTCTTAAATTTTGACTGGTTTCCGGCATGACACGAGGCAAAAACCACGCAGTCCCGGACGTGATGCGTGTGCGGTCTTTTAAAATATTGCCGAAAATTCCGACCGAATCCCGCGCGACCTCGTAAAACGTGTGTCTGGTCCGAGAATATTAAGCGTCAGGACATTCCTCAGCCTCCTTCTCCTCCTCTTTGGAGGTCTCTTTGCTTTATATTTAGCAACACGACGACGGCCGCCTCGAATCTCCACCGTAGGGCGCATCGCGAGTGCGAACGCACCCTTTTACCTCGTTACTTCAGGACGATCAAAGGCGGTCTCTCTCGGGGATATCGATTCTCTCATATCGGCGATATCGCGTGTAACGTGCGCACTCGAACGATGAGTAACAAAAATGCCGAGAGACAGGAGAAACGCATGGAGAGAGAAAGCGCGAAGAGGGTAAAGCGTTTCCGTCCGGTGTAATTTAATGCAATTTATGAGCTGGACTTTTCCACGGAGGATTTATTGTAGACGTATAAATAAATAAATCATATCGGTATACATGTATACCGTTTAATTAATATCTGTTTGAAAGCATTAATTAATGGCAATTTAATATTTAAAAATTTTTTTTGTTAGTTTAAAAATATTTTGTTAGTTTTGAAGCTTTTAAAGTATCAAAATATGATATTATTCTCTAAAAATTATTTGTCAAATTATTAGAAAAAAATATGCCCCATTTTTGAAAATAATTTCAGTAATTATTTAAACAAATTTGGAATTACACATTATTATAGTAATCGAGATTTTTCTCACAATTTTTCATATAGCATTCCGAGATTATAAAGTAATTTTGCATATTATAAGCTTATCATATTTTTCAAGTTCATCGAAAAAATTCCGTATGTTAAAAGAATCATTTACATATAGCTTTTAAATTTTGCTTGCGATTATATCGATAACATAAAAATGCAAAAGAAGTATCCGAGATTCCTCGACATAGCAAGGATCACGCCGTTCTAGATCATTGTATTTTGAAGACTCTCTCAAAACGTTTCGATCGTTCAGTAGCTCGTTTATGAGGTAATTAACAGCCGGTTAACGATCACAGTTGGGCCACTGAGTGTAATTAACTTTAGTAGATGCTTTCGTCTTTTGTATCGTTTACGTTCTTACTTTTCGTCTCTCTTTCTCTCTCTTGCTCTTCTCCTTATCCTTTCTTCTTTTTTTTCTTCCGATTTTAAGCCTCTTAGATGCCTCTCTTTTAAGAGGCAAAGCCGCGCGAGAAACACATTTTTAATGACACTTACGCGATGACGGTGCGGCTCTCTCGTATCGATAAATAAAAATAACGCGTGATAATTAACGTTCACCGTCGGCTGTCTCTTCGACGCGAGATCAATCGATCGATCGCACACGTAGCCGAGCAGAGTCGCGCCGCCTCCGATGGGATCTTCAAGATATCGAGATCAAACGGCGCATTCGCACTAGCCCGCTTATATGTTGCTTCCTGTTTCTGCAATCCAGTCGATCGGTTTGCATACCGAGTGGCAAACGCAAATTTCACTCCGGAATATTGCGAAATGTATTCCTCTATCCTGCCGCGCATGTAGCATACAATACGTAGGATATCGTGTTTGCCATCGCGTTGGGTCTTGCTTTGCACTTACGTATAGTCGAGTGGCTGAATGCTTAAGCTTGTTTATGTAGATTTTTTTTGGTACAGTTCTGTGAGCAAAACATGAAATAAATATAAATAAAAAATATATATAAAAAACAGTGTTGTAACATACCTAGATATAAGTACCTAGACATTTTAGCAGTATCTGAGTGCATTACCTAAGTCCTTATAAGCGGAAATACCTATATCTGAATATTTTTTTGTAGAGTACCTTTTAAGTTTAGATACGTAGGTACATGATTTTTTTTTATCTTTATATATTGTTATTATATTATAAACTTAATTTTAACCCCTAGAAGAAATCCACTTTCTCATACAACATTTGAAATGGTGATTTAAAAAAAAATATTACGAATGACAATTATTTAAATATTAAGTACTATATAAGTAATAATTTGATGTAAAATAAAATTCATTTACGTAGTTTATTTTTTCAATGAAAAGTACCTAAAAAATAACTAAATTTTTCAGATACTTCTATACTGTACCTGTCTTCTGTACTGTGTTTATACCTAAATAATGTTTTTAAATTGCATCTTTATATTCCTATAACTAGGTACTTTTTCTACATAATACTTATATCTTAACCTTTTAAAAAATATCTGTTACAACACTGATAAA
>NW_017305987.1:2787167-2788790 GCF_001594115.1 Trachymyrmex septentrionalis | reverse complement strand
TATATAATATATATAGATATATATATATAAAATAAAAGATTATTTTGCTTTTTTATAATTTACTTTAATGCTTTATTTAATATTTATAAAACTTAGAATAATTATAAAAGCCTTTCCATCAATATTTTTTATAAATAGTATTTTATAGAATAATTATGTAAGCCTTTCCATCAATATTTTTTTATAAATAGTATATTATAGAATAATTGATAATTAAATTACGTTAGGTATATAATCTGTATTTATATAAACTTTATATTTTGCATCAACTAATATTCATATGTAATTTCTGATTATCTATATATATAACTGACAATAGATAATATCTATCATACAGATAATTTTTATCATTGAAATTAATGCTCACTATATCATGTGTGTTTCCTCATTGGTCTCATTTCCTGTTTCTACGATGCAATTTACGGGTAACGATTAAAGCACCTAAAGCGATATTGTGTATGCAATCGAATGTACTTCTGTACATTGATCATGTTCGCATGCTTGGATTATTTTTATAAAATTTTATAATTTTGTAACTATATATTACACAACTTCAAATTTATGTTCTTACGCCTTTACTTTCGACGAAGTTTATACTGTTTTACCTTTAAATTATTATCTGATAATTGGCATACGATTGCATGTAACGTTTTGACTCCGTCAATTTGATGAATCGGATAATGCAATTTCTTCTCGCGCGATTTTCGTGCAACATCAGGCCACGCGAGAGAAACGATAATGAAGCGACTGGCTGAATCAAATAAAGATAAAGGGATAAAGACGCCGTTGCGGTACCCTCAAGTTGTCGAGACGTAGAAGGCGGTACCCAGACTCTATCTAAACGACGAGGATTCGCCCGAGGGGGGATCATTAATTTAATTAGTTTCGGAGAAAGAGCGGATTTAATCATTTGCTCCGATGGATCGACGTGAATGCTCGTTGTTCGGGCTTGGAGAAGCTGGGCGTTTCTACTTTAACATCTGTTGCGTTTGATCATCAGTTATCTTAAAGAGCATTTAACGGGGAAATTTAAAGGGAAATCGATGAATTATCGGTATTAGAAATTTGTCTTGAATGACTTTTGATTGATCGTTTCTTCGTGACAGTTGGCATACTTTCCGATTAATTCAATAATAGTCCGTATAATTTCCTTTTTTACAAAGAATACACATCTATATGTATAGTGTTTGATGTTCTATATAATGTTCATTTCGATTTATTCATTAACCGTCATTTGTTAGTTAGAAATATTGTAACTAATTATTAAAAAGAAACTATTTATAGTTGATATAAGTTGATGACTATAAATATGTGTATTGATTTCTATTTAAGTAACAAATATAATGTTTATGCTGTAACTAAAATTTCCAAGCGCAACTACAAAGAATGGACAGCTTTGTTGAAGTTATTCAAAATTAAACTAGATACAAATCTGAAAATAATTTTGTTGGACTATCAAAATAGTTAGGTAAGGCGCTCAAACTGTCTGTTAGATATAAAACCATTTGCATTTCTTATCATACTTGAGATTTCTATATAATTATTTTCAAAATTCTTTTTAAATCTGTATCCAAATAAATCTTTAAATACTTTCAAAATCGTTCTTTCCGAGAAGTTTTTCGT
>NW_017305987.1:2767260-2787067 GCF_001594115.1 Trachymyrmex septentrionalis | reverse complement strand
CATACTTGAGATTTCTATATAATTATTTTCAAAATTCTTTTTAAATCTATATCCAAATAAATCTTTAAATACTTTCAAAATCGTTCTTTCCGAAAAGTTTTTCATTTTTTCCGACCGCACTTAGTATCGATCTCGAAGATTGGTTTGCAACAACAGGCGTCAATCACTTTGAAATACGTCAGTAACGACATAAACGATTCGCGGTCGACGTTACGTAGCGCACCTGGCACTTTTCGAAGCCGACGCAACGTCCGTCCGAAATCTCTGCGCCGTTCTCGAAATAATCCCATTCTCGGTTCGCGCGCGCTTCTCGTTTTGTTCCTGTTTAAATGCCAGGCCGACCCGAGCATGCAAAGTAACACTGCCGGCGTGTACGTGCCCGGAGTACCGAGGGTTCTATGGGACCACGTGGACTCGTGGCCAGGCCCTTAAGGGAATGTGAGACCGACCATGACAAGAGCGATCCACTTGAACTACAAATCGTGATCTTCGAGGCTGTTAAAATCCTTCATTATTAATTGTTCGAACGCTTTTCTTTAGTGAAGTAGAATTTCTTCATTCATGAAATCTTGATGATAAACGCATTTTTTTTTCTACAAAAAATCGATGTGTGAATGAAGTCTGATACAAATATATTTTTTATAGAATAAATATGTTAAAGAAAAAATATGTATGAGAAAAAAGATTATTAAAAATTAATATTTTAAATTTTAGTATAAATCGAAATTCTTGAGTATTGGTAATTAATTAAATAATAAATGCGCGATTAAAAATAAAGCTAAATCCGGTTTAAATAATATTGTCTTTAGTAAACATCACGAATTTTTTTTAGATGCCATAATTACATTGGTATGTATGTTTTACCGTAAGATATTTTAGGACGCTTCCGGTGTTAGACATGTCTGTTTGAGAGACGTATCAATTATCGACGACGAGTCGTGCGCCACTGTTCTTAATTGGCTCGGACGAAATTAGTTCAAACGTGTCTGCCGGCAATCCTTTTTCGGCCGGATCGCTTGTTACTCCCGATCGAACGACAATCATTTCCGTTTCGAGATGGCGAAATTCGCATATTATGCTTTCCTGTATATGCCAGTTGCTTCGCAATAAAATTTGATATTATTACGAAATGCCACGAGTTAATAAGAGGATTCCTATATTAATAGGCTATATTGCGCGAGAATTGATTCTCAGAACGAGGTGAACCGTGCCAAATATAATTTACCAGAAGTCTTAATATGATAATTCTGAAAATGCTCTGAAAGAACGGCTTATTTTATACAAAATACGGCTTAATCTGAAAATCATAATTAATTATCTATTCGGTTAATTGGAATTTATAGTAATTTTATTTTTCGAATTCATGATATGTCCGAGATTGAAATAGGACGATATAGCAATGATACAAAATCAAATAACAGTAACTTTACGATATAAAGTTTATAATTTGTCGTAATTAATACACATATGGTTATTATTGATTAAATTAAAATGCTAATTTAGTAAATTAATCGCCTAATCATAGATTTAATTGCACTAGTATTAATATTATCGCAATTATTATTGATATAACATGATCGGGCTCACATAGGTGATAAAATGGACATTTTCGCGATGATATAGCTTGACTTCGTAGATTATAATGTACTGCATGTATATCTGAGAAGCTTCTCTGTGAAAGGCTCTCTCTTTCGTCAAAGACTCCGTTCTGTTTCGAATTCTGCATTCAACAAATCTATTATTCATTCGGTCATCGATGATAATGCTTTATGTTTACAAAATGCCCGAGCATGATTCAATTTAAAAAATTGCAACAAATTTTGTACTACATGTTATCTGTTATATATACTAAAATTATATTGCATGGAAAGAATGATTTTGTTGAAGTATCTAAATATTTATAATTAGATACGGATGTAAAAATAATTTTATTGAACCATTAAAATTAATTATGCAGACCACTTAAGTACTGATGCAAAATACTGCTAAAAGTTTTAACATTCTAGCAATCAGTTTGAACATTCTGTATAAGTATTTTGACGGTCTAAACAAAATTATTTTCAGATTTGTATTTAATTAAATTTTTATATATTTCCGCAAAATTATTCAGCAAATTTATTATAACATAAGCATATTTAAATGCATGAAATTTCGCATAATGTTACGTGATTGATAATGTACGTTCATAATGTGACAGTTCAATATGCGTAATAATAATTTAATTTCATATTAGTAATAATACTTCTTTTTATTTTTATTTTTAGAAAATTTAAATGTAAAATGATAGGTGAATGATTGCGGCTGAATAATTTGCATTAGGTTTTTGCTCTCAACAGTATCGGCATTTCCATTTATGTCAATCGCGCTTGGTTGTATTTCAATCGAGCTTTACGATGCATATTATGTTGCTTAATCAAAACTGCGGAGGCGATACACGATCATGAATGAATATGATTAATGAAAAACATAAAAAGCGTCGAACGATGATGATAGCGTTTGACGCTTTAAGGACGGAACAATTTGTGCACTTCCGGATTGATTGATTAAACAACACATACGTCATAAAACAAATGCTATTACGGTATCAATGCCACATGAATGTCCACATTGGCATAAATGAACGTTAAAGTTCTTCCAGTATGAGGAATTTACAACGTGCTTTTCCCCTTTTTTCCCCTTTTCGTAATAAAAACAGTCTCTAGAAGAAATAAAAGAAGGAATGAATTACCGCTATTTACGACAGCTTGTATTTATAAATGCGGTAATATAAATTGCACATTTAAAGAAGCTGTTACTTGTCTTCTAGTACAATATATCGATATATTTAAAAGCGTTATATTTTTTGCAAAATATTAGTGTTTGAATATATTTTCATTTAATATTTAATTTAAATTAATTTAATTTTAATTTACATTATATAATATATTTAAAACATTAAATTGATGAGCTTTTATTTATTTTAAACTCAGTTTAATTTGTCTCGCTGAGATTCCTAAAATCTTTACTATTTTAAAAGATTTTTATGCGTATGTTTATATTTATATCAATGTTATTTATACAAATGTAAAATAAGGTATAATACTTTTTAATATTGTATAATTTAATGACAAATGCACTCATAAGAAATATATATATAAAGGTATAATAAATAATAAATATAAGGGACCTTTTACCGGTATAATAGAACATGTAGAAATAAATGTATTGAATTCACCTGAAGAAATTGCAGTCGTATTCTCGCAGCACAGATAATATATTGCTACCTCCTGGTGCGTTTGTGGATCGTGTGATCCTTCTTTATGGTTACGAGCGTGACATCTTATTTTTTTCCCGTCCGCAACGCGCGCGGTTACCTAATGGATTTCATCTCGCCTTTGAAAGCAAATCGATCTGGAAGTTCGAGAATAATTTCGAGGATCGTTCTCAGTTCCATTGACATTCAATATGATTATCGCGATACCTCCTACCGTTTTATGATGAGTGTGATCTTTTCTTATGGGGATCTATAGCATCTTCATCTTCATCGTTTCTTTCACCCGGATCTTTAATCAGAATTTTTATATTTCACTCAAGATAACTTTTGCAATCTCTAATTTGAAATTATTTTTTATAATAAAAATTTTATCTCGTTACTTAAGCAATGAATTTTATACAATGTTAAGTACAATTTTTGTTTTTTTACATAAAAAAATAATAGGTTAACTCTTTAATTAAAATAATATACAAATTAATTAATTTGCTAATTTTTAATTTAGATAATTTCGATTGTCTGATTTGTAAAAGAAGACTAGGCTAAAAGAATAAAACAAAAATAATAACAGCATTTATTTTATGTATGAAATACATATTAAAAAAGAGAAACTAAATGAGACACATATAACGATCTTTTATTTCAATTAATAACGCTCGATCGCGTATTTATTATATTTTAAAAGTGTACAAACTTAGTCTAGGAATTCATAAGTAGAAACTTGAATGACTCGAAAAACTTTTTTGTAAGGAATTGTACCGCCTGAAAAAGAAGGATCCTTTGGGTGGTTCGAAAAATTGTTTCGCAAGAAACCGTGTCGGAAGGAAAAGAGGAACTCTTCGGGTCAGAAAACACTTTAAAACGAAAATGGAATAGTAATAGGCATGATTCATGGCGGTGGGACTTCACAGGCGACTCTTGCCTCCGATTGCAATGTCGCATTAAGCCAGCAAAATCCGGGTTCGTAAGGAAAGACTATTTATACCGATTCGCGACAAGCACAGCGTTATATACTTATTTACTTTCTACACTATCTTATTTCTCGTAACATCTTTCAAGAATATTTCTAAGATTAAGTGAAGCTCCTCTTGACATGCGGTATTCTCGACGAGTTCTCCGATATGAGTATTGATTATTAGCATAGATGATCAGTTAAGAACGTCTGTAAAAAGCGGTTTTGCCGTTATTTAAAGTATTTAAAGTATTTGAAAATTTAGTTAGAATACGTTAATATACGTTTGAAAATAATTTATTGGACTATTAAAATAATTGTGTAAAATGTTCAAACTGATTGATAGAATGATGTCAAAATTTTTTGGCATTATTGTTCAACATACTTGAATTTCCTACGTAATTATTTTATAATAAAATTATTTTCAGATCTACATCTATCTAAAATTTTAGATAATTTAATAAAATTGTTTTTGTATGAAATTAATTTATTTTATGTCATTCTCTTTTATCAATATATTCGTAATAAAATGCTTAATATTTATATTAATTATAATTTATGTTAATATTAATTTGACTGTATAATTCGAAAAATGACGTGATTAAAATTTCAACAATTAATTTTTTAAATATAAAAAACAGAAATTTTAGAATAATATATAACGATTTTATTTACGAACATAAGCAGTGTTGTTTTGATGACTTCAAAAACTTTTCGCGTGTCAGCAGAAAATATGCTCCAGTTATGATTTGTCGATTTTACGGATGTTTTATTCACTTTGAACCGGAAACGGAAGGTATAGTCTCTAATAAAAGGGGAAAATCCTTGCGTGTAAAACTCACTCGTTCCATTTCATAAATAGGTTGTGTCGTGTGGCGAGAAGTCTTGCCAGATGTTGCAGACGAATTGAGCTTCTTTTTGCATCCATAATCTGGACTCGTTAATGTCCAAATTATTTTACAATAACTGACGACTCTAAAATTGTTTGATCAGTATATTTAATCGAAAGTAAGTAAAGCAATTCTGGTTCTTTAATGTATTGCACGTTGTGTTTAAGCTACGGGATTTGCAGATTCTCCATACAATTTTGTTGTTAATACGCGAATGATAATAGCGATCGCATGTAGCAGTAGCAATGATGAGGTGAGATGGGTTACCTACACGTATCCCTTGCAAAACCGGCAACCGGCCTTTGACGGAATACAAATCGTCCCGAGGACACGCGGCGATCGCGTCGACGGCGTCGATAGCGATCGACAAGCTGCAGGTAACTGCGCAAGTAATCGTTCAAGAATTGCCCAAGAGGCTACCCGCGCGTGATTGACGCGGATCGCTCGGAATATAAATTCAACATTAACGATAATAGTCACGACTTAAGAATGCTAATTCCGAAAAAGAAGAAGAAAATCATCTTGCATGTGATAAATAAATAGAATATCAATTTTGATAATTTCCTGTACATTTTCTGATAATTTTCTGCAGTTATACACTATGGCATCCTCACACATACACATTTTTACAATAAATCTAAAGCTGACTTTTTTGAGAAAATTACTATAAATATATATATGTATATATTTTTTTTTTACGCAAGTTTTGTTAAATTGATATTTACTATCAAATTTTTTTCTTAGGTAGAATAATTTCTACCTAATTATTTGTGCTTCAACCAAAATTTCTTTTTTTTTTACACGTTAGTAAATTTGTTAACGTTGCATTTTTGTCGCTGGACCAAGCTTGTTGTACATTAAAGTTGGTGCATTGGGAATAAATTTCCGAGCTCTTTGCCGAAGTTCACGTTCGAGGACACGTAAAATCGATAACCCAAGATACCAAATTGGATGTTACGACCGTAATAACCGTCGAATTACATGAAACGACCGGCAATGGCGCGCGCGGTCGGCATTCCTTCTTGGCTTTCGCTACGAAATTTCTTGCATCTGCAACGCACTCGGGCCTGCCGCTCGTGTTAACGGACGCGGTATTTCACACGCCTTAAGCGTTCCGTGCGTGTAAATGTTAACTTCCGTGTGCATCAAACGCGTGTAATCGTTCTCCCGAATTCGACTCGATTACAAAGCGCGCCCGGCAAAGATCGTAATTGCATCGTCTTTACGGAGGCGTGTGAATCTACACATCTGTGTATTTTGTTAATGCTCAATATATAAGCCGCACATTAAAATGTTTATCGATTAATTGCTTCGTAAATTTACACGGAAACACACACAGACACACACACACACACACACACACACACACACAACGGTTTTGCTAAATATCTTAAAAAGCTGGGTATAAATTTGAACAATTTTTTGGACTATCAAAATAATTATATAGAACATTTAATTGATGACGTTGTTGCCACAAATTTTAACTTTTTGGCGGCGACATAAATTTTAACTCTTCTGTCAGCAAAATGTTTTTGAGAAACAGAGCAAATTTTTTTATTATTCTGGATTATATAAAAATCTGAAAAAATCTGGTATTTTGATAAGCTTTAATATAGAAGTCGGATACTCATATTTTACATATTCTCTACTTTAAACTTCTCTATCAAAATTTATAATCAAGTAACATCAATGACGTCTTTAAAGATCTCTGTTGTCGGCAAAGGGTTGATTCTAGCAATCAGTTTTATTGTTCCCTACATAATTATTTTAATAGTTTAAATAAAATTATTTTCAGAGATCTATACGTATTTGGCTAAATTTTTTTAATTTACTTTAGCAAAACCGTTTTTCCGTGCAATAAAGTTGTTAAAAATTTTTATGGTTAAAAAGATATCTATAATTAAAACAAATTTCCATCTTTTTTTACATCTCCGATTTTATTACTCTTGCTGTAGCAAAAGTTAATACTGTGTTACGATATTTGCAAGCAAAAAAATGCGTGACGAAATACGGTCGATCGACGGTCGTAAAGGCGAACGTGTTAAGGCGAAACATCTTGCTGCTTGATTTGTTCGCTCGCTTGCATGATCCTCGAACGAGGAGTCAACGGCGGTAAAATAAAAATGTCCATTCAGTGTGTTTCGATCTCTCGTTTCGGTCGTTCAACCTGCGCCTCTCCGTTTCACCTCCTCGCGCGCATGCACGACCGCCCACTCGTCCGAAAATTGCACCTTTCAGATCGGGACGCCTACTCGCGCTTGCCTTTATCGCCCTGTTTTTTCCGCTGCCTCGGGGCGCCACTAAGAACCGGAAACACGTTGCCGAAAGATAACTATAATAAGAGTTGCTTGCACAATATAGTCTAGAGAACATTACAGTGGACAGGAAATATCATACGTGACTCAATGTTTCGTCATGATTTTTTATATGATATTTGTGTGATATGAAAATCTTGCAGCTTAAAAAATGAACTTTAATTATTAAGCTTGAAACGTTTGATTTAAATCTAATGTAACTCGTAAAACAGATATAGGGTTGGATCTGGTAATATTCTTTACCCTTCACATTTAGGAGAATCTCAGGAAAATCTTGCCGCGCGCGATGCATTCTTGCGTACGACGATTAATCCAGTACTCTCTTATTAGCTCCATCACATGCACTCGTTTCATCCCGCTCCGCTGCTTGCAAGTCGCTTTTTGCCACTTCGCCAGAAGCGCCGACGTGCTTGCGCGAAAGCCGGCTCTCGTTAAGACGATAGCAGCTGCTCTAAGGCTAAGGCCAAGGTTGTTTAAGGCAGTCTTCTTGGACAGATAGAGCCTATCTCTTTCCTTATCCGTCCCTTGCATCGATTACGGTCGGAGAACCATAATCTTTTGCTTTCTTTTGGCTCTTTTATGCTAGAAAAACGCTCTTTCTTAGTAAAAGAAAAATAAAAAAAGTTACTTCCATGAGATTGTAATAAAATCAAGATATACAAAAATATAAGAGAAGATTTGTTGATCTCGTGAAGAAAATTCCTAATGCCATAAATAAACTTTTCTTTAATTTTTTAATGAGTCAGTTTATTTTTAATAAAACTCAATGATGACTAAATATTAATTACCAAATTCTTATTGATAATAAAGTAAAAAATGCAAATTCGCCATTCTTTTATATGAAAAGAGTCATACGTAACTTTATATTTTTAAATGCATTCTGTTCAATTGAAAATAAACTCCATTACACAGATTTTATGCAGATAATACTAGTTTCTCCTCATGAACAAAACTGTTAATAGTTTTTATTACTTTTACATTAAAATTAATTTTCTAATCAATATTCTATTTATTCAGTACATATTTTGTAAAGTGTGCACGACGAGTTGTAACATATCTCATTAATAAATGACGTTCCGAGGCATATTTTTCTTGTAATAACTGATTCCGAATGAAATTTATCTGGCGCTTCAACTTATAAACCTGTTTATTCCACGCTAACCACTATATTGAACATAAATATGATATATCGACTTCATGTCGTAAGTTCATTTCAAATATAAATCTCTTAATGTGTATAATACAAATGTATTACATATTATAAAATGTTTTTTTTTTATTTTACTTTTATAATCAATGTTTACGATAATAAATGTAAAGGTTTAAAAATAACGCCAAAGAGATAAAAAACAATTTTGATTTCGAGGACTTTTACGACATTATAAATATTATAATACCGACAGTAATTTATTTTCTAAATTTCGTTATTTTAATTAACTTAACTTCGCGAAAGTATCAATTTTTAGTTTTAAAATAAATTTTGTTTCGGTATGATTTTTCGTTTGTATCTTATTTTATTCAATTGAACTTGTGTTAGTTTAATACAATAGATGTTTATAACTCGTATAATTTACATAATATTTGACTTTTACGATTAACTTGTATAACATTTGACTTTTATAATTAGTTGTCTAATATTTAACTATATATTATTGTACAGCTTCGTAAATCTTATTACGGGTAAAAAGAATGTATAACAGAAGAGACAAACGTTAAGTATAATTGAACTAATAAAAGTTAATTGATATTAATAGGATAGAATGAAGCAGGTGTTGACCCTTATGCCGCGGCGTTGAATCATCTAATCGCGGCTCTACGCGGTTCCATTGTACAAAATCGCAGTAAATTGCCGTACGGTGAGATTTATGTCGCTGAGAAAGTCAGCGGCATATTTTTCGCGGTGAATCGGCATTTTCGCCGCCATATAAATCACCCTTGCGAACATCTCGCTTTAGAAAGCGGTGGTAATCACTTGACTTTTCGACAACGGGTTAAAAGCTCCTTTTTTACGCGGATAAACTCGTATTTGCAACGTTAAAATCTCCGGCGTTAAGCATTTTGCGTGACTTTCTTTGCGCCATAAAAAATTAATATTTCCTAACGCGACGATTTTATTATAAAAAATTGAAATCTATCGAATTCATTATTAATTAAAAACGTTATTTTATTTAATTTTTTTATCAGCGTAACTTTGTGACGATTCAAATAATTGCGGCATTAGCCAATTATTCTTTCATTTCTTCTACTCGAATATAAGGTTAATCTAATTTACAGACAATTATTAATTGTTAATACTCACAATTTTTCGGTTCTTTATTACACGATGGGTCATTCGTGTACCGAATTAATTTTCATCGCTTTAACAAATATACAAAAATTATTTAGTGATTCTTACGTATTGCTTTAAAAATTTAAATAATACTTTATTATCTTTTCAAATATTAAAGAAATTTAAAATTTTATTTAAAAAAATTGTATATATAAATATTGTAATTAATTACTTGAATGCTCCTAATTTTTCGAAGAAAAGAAATAGGGCAGGACACAAATGACCCAATCATGTGCTAAGAATACAGTTAGCTCTGATATGGCACACTACACCGTGACGAAAGTCGTCGACGCGGAAGGGATCGGACGGGAAAATGCGCAGTCGACGGCGAGTTTAATTCAACGATTTGCAACGTGTCTTCCCCGCGTGCGCTTTATATACTTTGTTGTAAAGACGTCAGCGAGCTGACAGCGTGCCAGACACTTGAAAGGGACGAGCCAGTCACGCTCGCAGATCAGATCCTTTGTCGGTTGTGCAATTAAGATAAGAACTCGCAGGAGGAGAGAACGTTTCCTGTCACGGGGCGGCGATGTCGCCTCGTACCGAGCGAGCGGCGGGATCTTCGAAAAAAGTTCAACGCTTCCACGAAAGGGGTTGATTGGCCGAAGCGCTGTTCAATTTGCATAGCTATCATTCTAAATTGCAGTCTGGGAGGTCCGAACGCGGTTACTGCCAATGTAAAACCCCGAGCAAAATGATTCAGCGCAATAACATAGGAGTTGTCCGAGCATTCGCAATGAGTTCCGGAATCGGCTGAGTCGTGGCTGTCTATTTACAAAGAAATTTTTCCACGAGGCATAATTTTTCAAATTAATCACTATTATAAAATAATTAACATAGAATACTGTAGTAAATGAATTGGTTATTTAACTTTTAGGTGAAGTAGCCACAGCACCTTAGGTATTTTTTTCAAAATCTTATTCTGGAAAGGAAAGTAAAAGTATTGACGCATAAGGAAGGTCTTAAAGTTTATTATTTTTACGTTTTTTTATTTCAAAGATAAGACTATAATTAATATAAATTTAACTGTAATGTATAATATACCAGTAAAAAAAAATTAAATTACAAAATTAAAAATTTTTAGGGCGTTTCTGAACACTTTGCTTATCAACTTGCATATCTTTAAACCGCCTACCTATTTAAAGACTAAATTTAATGTACGAAAAGTATGTTTAAATTTATTTATATTCCGAATTCTAAAAAAATTATAATGACACGTTTTAGCTTGAATGAAATTATCTTAAGTTGATTCTAATAGATGTCGACAGTGAACAGCGTTAAGTCAAGAAGTACTTAACTCAGATAGATTGTGATAAATCGAGTTAATCCTATTCTGTTCGCGCGTGATGCATCTCGTTTAGATTTCGTTATCCGAGACGTTGCGGTGGTTATCAATAACCCATTAGCGTGTCGCATCAGAGGAGATTGAATTAAAAGGCTCGTTGGTCCGAATGACGGGATGATTAATAATCTGTATGAACGAATATTGTGTGGGTGGCACTGTCACGATTCGATCCATTGAAGGAGAATGCGATCGTCCGAGTAGAACGTAATGTAAGTCGGCCACTGTCGTGGGCAGTATGTCCATTAATTCGTTGCTACGTACATTTACGAACGTGAGATCGAAGTTCGCTTAATCTAACGATCTGATAGAATGAATTTAGCGTATCGCTTGTTCGTATTTAGTTAGTTATCTTTATGATCAACAAATCGCGATTGAGGATAAATGAAATTATAAATGTGCGTCGTTATTATTTTTTTGGGGGCCATTATGAGGTATAATCAAGTATTAATATTTATATATCTCTCATATTCTGCAGCTACATATTCTACTTGAAAAAACTTGTAATTTCGTGACTTGCGACTTATCAAAACAACACTGTCTTTACTTTCGTGTTATTAGGCTTGTATCTATTTTTATTACTAATGTAAGTAGATTATTAGGACGATGTACACGTAAAAATAATCTTAGTTTTTTATAAGATTGTTTTTAGAACTCTGGATATATCTCATACTTTATAGCCATGTACGCCATTACGTGTTTCGTTATCTTGCAATACATTAAAAAAAAATCACGATTTACAAGCTGTAGGGAAACTACATTAATAATGTATCAAAAAAATGTTTCTAAGTGGCGTGTGGTGTTTAGATTTCGGTGGAGACTGGCACGTCACAGATTATCGCCTCCCTATAATTCTCGTCTAGAAAAGGTCCCGTGCTCTCAGTCGGCTTATCGGTCTGAGAACCACTTGTTATACTAAGAAAGCGAGACTCGTAAGTTCTTCTAAGACCATTCGTTTTAAACATCGGGCATGAGTGTAATAACAGATAAACACATTTCATGATTGCCGCACAATACACGCGTACTTGAATGTCTCAGGGACGCAATTACCGTGAATTACGTTTTTATCCTGCCCCTGTTCCTGTATCGCACTCTCCGTCTGCTCCGTATTTCTTTGTATTTATTTTTACTTAGCGGGACAACGTCAGTACCGTTATTGCTTAATTCTTCAAAAACAAAAATATGATTGCTCTGCGCAAAAAGAACAGTTTTTGTTATTCTCCAAAACTTTTAGTGTGTCTCACTCCGAAGAGTGAAATTTTAGTCTAAAAGATTAAAAATCGAGCCTCTTTTCCAAGACTGGCTCAATTTTCACTTTTTAAAGTGAAGTTCTATTCCAAAGAATTTAGAAAATAAAGTATTTAAAAATTTAGCTAGGTACGAATTTTTATTTAATTTTTGCGTACTTAAAATCGGAAAATAATTTTTTAAATCATCGAAATAATTATATAATAGAGATACTTAAGCTGATTATTAGAATGTTATAACGTTTTGCAGCATTGCTGGTTATACTTGAATTTCTTACATAATTATTTCAACAAAATTTCGAATAAAATTATTTTCACAGATTTGTATCTACTTCAATTTTTATTAGCTACTTCAGCACAATTTTTTTTCTTTTCGGTATGCATTTCGCATAACTTCAATGTTGATTCGCAATCCCGCGAAAGTACATATGATTGAAGAAAAGAGATATTAATGAGACAGCAAGTACATCATTTGAAATGGTAGAATAATTTATGATTTGATTGATATATGATTTGATTTTCTTCTTGCGACGTATTTATTTTACGTTTATCATTTAATGCGGTCACGTCTCAATCTTATTTTACGAACAGCCGTGTCGCCTCGGGTAATTTTATTTATTATTACACTACTGCCATTAGCAGTAATGTGAAAATGCTTCTACAAATAATAGCACACCATTTCAAATATTATTGTTATTAATTGAGGGATATATTGTGTCAATTTGTGAGCGCGCCATTGTCAAGTACATACATAATGAGAGAGGGATAGGTCGGAAAACGATTATCGTAGAGCGGCTCACAATCACCATTGTTATCATCGGCATTGTGGCGATACTTTACGCGAGACGGTCACACTGTTTCGAGTTCGTTATCGGATCTGATGGCCACGTGGTCGCACGCCGTTCGCCGCTCAGGCATTTAAATTGCACGCGCCACATAAGCGACTTGCGCTGCTGGTCGTTCGCGAGACGCTGCATTTACCGTATCCGCAATTGCAGTCCGCTTTGACGTTTACCGCACCAGGTGTACCGGACGTGTGTAAACAAAGAATTGTTACCGTGTGTACGCGCGCCTATTACAGTAGTCGCTACTTGCATCCTCTCATTGTACTATTTGCATTCTTTCTTGTATTCATAATCATTCGTGAATGGGAGGGGAAGTTTGTAAAGAGTACTTGTACACGATATGAATTCTATCACGCGATCGCATAGCTTTCAGATCCGACTTCGAACGTATGAATTTACACTTTTTGAATAGATCATATAATTTAATATAAAATACATGGTATACACGATGAACTTCCTGTATATATATATATATTAGAAGTGATGAAAAATATAAACGAACACAGATACATTTTTTCTAGATATTTTCATTGTGAAGAACACAGCTGAAAAAGTTTTTTACAAGAAATTATCAAACTTCGACATGAACACTTGGTACTTTAGTGATACGAAGGATATCGAGCAGGTATTCCACTTTACCGCCAATTGTGCTGAAATATGTCATTAGTACATCGTGTCACTGGCGGCTGTAATTTGTTTGCGCAAAATACGGTACTTTAGTGGAATAAACGATGTCCTTGATATACTTCCAGAAGAAAAAAATCCATAAGGGAGTGATACCACAGGAACGGGAATGGAGCTCTACTCAATTAACGATCTAGAAAAGTCACTAAAAGTCCTCATGTAAAAGCTTAGTAATTTTTTATTAGGAACTGTTTTTAGTTGTTCCTTATAATAAAAATAAAAACGTGTGTTCGTCATTACTACTTATTTTTGTTTTCAAAATATTGGACATTTATTGTGTAGATACGATAAACTTTCCTGTAATAATTTATATAGAAAAAGAACAAGTGTTTGTATTTTTGTGCATACAAAGATTTGTATCTTTATATGTTTATAAAAATTTGTGTTTTTAGATATACAGAAATTAAAGTCACGGGATTTCGGAAAACTGAAAATTTTAAAATTAATTTTTAAAACTAATCATACAGAATAAAGATGATAATTTTCAATTAAAATACGATGCAATAATCGTAGTAAGGTACATGTGTTGAGATAGATCAGTTTGTGTTTAATTGCGGTCAGTTCAGCGCGAACAAGTACCAAATGCCGTTTCTGTTAATCCCTCTCTTATCCCCCTCAGCGTCGTATCACGTTGAATTCTTGACTGGCGCGTTCGAGTACCGTGACCATTAATATTACGCCTCGTTAATCCTACAGAGAGCGAGTCTGATTAATCGATTGAGCCGCATGGTGACCTGCGGGCATCAATTATGGCTGCACCGACAGGTTTTCGTTTTCGGCCTGATATCCGCTGCGGGATGCCACTTACATACGAATAGCCGGATTGATAATCGATTTCTCGCGGCGTGCAAACGCACCTGTGATTCCGGGCATCCGTGTAAATCAGATGAAAACGCGTATGCCTCGTATACGCGATTTACGCGCGTGATTCTTCGCGGCCGTATTAATGACAGCGATGACTCGAAGATCACGGAGAGTGTCGGGTGTGAAAGTCTGGTTTAACAAATGAATTTTGCAGTCGATACCTTTGAGATTTCAAAAAGAAATAAAATTTAATAGAAGAAACAATATTCTTCCGTCATACTTATAATCTTTACAAAGTTTAAGTTTAAGATTGATGATCAATTAATTGTTTTTTAACATTTAATTAGAAACATAATATATTTCGAGTATTAAGTTAAAAATTTATGAACGTAAAAATAATTAATTTTACATAGAGTTCAATTTCTGATATTTTTGAAAATTTTCAGATTAGAGAATACGAACTTTTCAAGATGCGGTAAAAATTTAAATTTATTACTAAGTGTGGTAGCACAAAAGTAGTCAGATGTATGAAATAGCTTATAAATTCAAAACGGACTCATAATCAGCCCGAGAAATGCTGCTGTCGGAAATTCTTACTGCATACAAACATACTTCAACTCAATGATAATATACTTATAACTCTATGGCCTGTACTTCATATAAAGAAAATTGACTTTGACAGTCTGAAGTGCCGGTCGCGGACACTTCTTTTCACTACTTCAATAGGATGATAAAAATACACCGGCCGTCTGGCAAATGTGCATTATGCTTTTTCTTTGCTGATAGTTTCGCGATTGCCAAGCAAGATCCGAGAATGAAATATGAGAATTTCGAAACTGGTCACGATCGGACAATGGCGCACGTGCTGTACCCAAAACCCCAAATCTCTTGGAATCTCTCTGCTGACAAGAAGTCCTTTAAGGATCTATTGTAGTCACGATTTTCGGCATCGTAACGTACTTTACGGGATTGTAGCTCTAGGTTTTCCCATTCTTAAAAAAACCTTTTCTCGACATGTCTCAATACATATGTTGGCATTAGGCCTATTGAAGAAAGAACAGTTAAAGTAACATTCCTGAAATCTCAACGCTTACGACTGCTTTCTCACTTTTCACCATTCAGTCAACAGACGCTCGTCGGAGTGCGTTTTACACGCTCGATATGTTAATGGAGATGTAAAGCGATACGTTCATCGCAGAGATACACGACACGCATGATAATTTATTGTAATTATTGTTGGGTATCCGGATTCTCCGTCAAGTGCTAACTCATTGCACGTGTTGCCAACGGGATCGTCGCGATTTCCATTCATGTTTCATACGTAGTACACTTGACGTGTCACGCTGATCTTCAAAAGCAAGTGGGCTTTACGACGATGAATGACGCAACAATATAATGTAGGCCCGTCGTCATTCTGTTCTCGTATCAATATTTCATTTCTGATACCGGTATCTATTTTTGATTCGTAACCCGCCGGCGAAACGTGTGTATCTGCTACTTCGTACTATTTCACTGTTGTTATCGTCGCGATTTATTATCCGTATTTTATTGGCTATGAAAATATATTATCGTTGGTACTCATGTACATTTTCTTAATATTAATATGGAACAAAAATGAGAAGAAATTAATTTAGATATATTTAAAAGTAGAAAATAGATATATTTATACAATTAATTAAACAAAATTAATTTATTGTTTATTCAAAAGATAATATTCTATCACTACTAGATATCAATAGTAACTTGAATCATATATAAATAATATTAAATAAAAATAATAAATAATATATATCAATAATATTAAATAATATTTTGTTATTTTTAACTTTTATATAAGTCAAATTGTAAATCAATTAATTCTTGCATTAGTTTCAAAATAAACAAAGTCCATATCAATGTATGCACTTGGTAAATAATGAACTAATAATGTACTAAATTTAAGTAAAATTTAATACATACTTTTGATAAATTATTTAACTCTATTGTTTTCGTTAAATTAACTAAATATTGAGTCCTAGCAGTGACGACTTACACCAAAGTGAAAAAAAAATCTCAAATTGGACATAATTTGACACTATGAATTAAAATTTTTATGATTATTAATAAACGTTAATTGATCATCAAATTAGGAATATGTTATGGCTAGTAATTTTACCTTTTTAGTCTCTGTATCACTACAATAATTAATGAGATTAACTTACTTTCACGTTTAGCTCGGAATCACATGGAACAATTTATGATTAATTACTATAATTATCAAAAAATTTTTTGAAAGCCGTCTTAGGAGCTCACGTCACTTTATCTTACGTCACCGAGCGAGAGACTTGAATCGAGCTAGTGGCTCGCTTTATGGGCATATATATATTTTTCTTTTGTACTTACGAGAGGATGCGATCCTCGAAACACAGGTGAAACAAACCGTAGCTGGCTGAACTATTAGTCATAAGGACCACCAAGAGCGTTCCTACCATTGTCCAGTTGCATGTGGACCAAACCACATCAAGGGTATTTTGTAAACACGTTATCGTGTCGAACACGAGATAAAATGGAACTCTTAAGTGTGCGGCTCCTCGAGAGGACATGATGCACCTATTATTAGTGAAATAAAAATAAAATTCTTCCCGAGGAAGAATGGTTTAAGCGCGGTCTCATTCTCGATTCTCGAGAGGAAGGAGTCGCTCTTTGTAGAACAATGAGCTTGTAAAGCGTGTAACGAACCGGAACGAACAAATGGCCGTACGTCATTGTTTTTCGGTGTAAATCTGCGCTCTACTTATGCGATTAGAGTTTTCGATGAGTCAGATATATACCGTTTGAAAAAGATTAAGTTTTATCGTGGGAAGCACGATGAATAACTGAAAGTATACATTATTAATTCTGTCAGAGTTCAGCGAGGTAATATTGACTGCGTCGTAAAAATAAGTTTCAACTTAATTCAATTTTATCTTCTTCCATTTAGTTCTTTCCATTTATAGTTAATAAGCCTTCTGGCATTTTCTTGTCGTCTTGAGATAATCGATTCGATCATTTGACAAATCGTAAAAGTGTTGAGCAGGTAGGATTACGACGACATAATCTTAATAATAACGGCGACTTCCTCGGTGGTAATTACTAGGAGTCTACCGCGACTACGTCGATGTTACCAACGTTGCGTCGTTCTCCGTACTCGGTACATATCTTGGCGTTGCTTGCATGAGAATCACGCGAATTACGATCTCTCTCTCTCTCTCTCTCTCTCTCTCTCTCTCTCTCTCGTACGACATCGCTTTACTACACACGCACGTGGACACGTGCGTCGCGCGTCGACCGGCCGGCCGGTCGGCGGAAAGACGGAACAGGGGTTATTTCTGTCGTCATCAGTCACTCGTAGCAGGTTTAAGTCGCTCCACGTCAGTATGAGAGAAGCAGAGGAAAAGAGGAGCACGAAGCAGGAGAAGAGACTCCGATTCCGTGCGCAAACATGACACAATGCCCGCAGTCTCTGCTCCTTTTCTGGAATCGCCGTTGCACGCGATCCTCCCCCTTGCCATGTTGCGACTATTATAAGAAGAGAGTACGTACATACGAGAAAGTGGAGTATATTGTTAGATGCGACAGAAAGGAAAGCGTGCGATGCACTAAATGCAGAGTTCGCCTAAGCACGGAAGTCGCTAACAAGAAACATCTTTTAAATTTGAACATTATTTTCTTAGCAAACGCGTTTAAATAGACGACTAATTATAGAATTACTCGGATTATTTGGTTTTGAATAAATAAATACTGAATAAAAGAAAGCATTAATTAACAGACTTAATTAATAATAATATTTGAACAAATAATATACACTGGATTAATACTTATAATACTTTACTGAACATAATATTTATATAATACTTTCCAATGTTTTATATTATTATTATTTTATGCATAAACGTACAGTTTTTAAATATACTATTAGTGTTTATTTTATGTCGTACACAGGGTGTCCCGCAATTTTTGACCAAGCGATTTTGTGTAAATAGAGCGGACTAAATTGGGTCGAAAAGTCCTCTACCATTTTGCAATTTTTGCAATAGTTAACAAGATGTTAATTACTAAAAATCGCTGAATATTGGTTTTCAATAATTTTTTATTTAAATGCTATCAACTTTACAGAAAAATAGCATGGGACAAAAATTGCTCATTTTCTTTTTATAAAGTTCTGAGAATTTTTTCAGAATTTTGTATCAACTTTTTAGTACTGCATTTTCTTATTTTTGCCAACATGAGAATATACAGTATTAAAAAATTCTGAAAAAATTCTAAAAAAAATTCTTAGAGCTCTACGAGAAGAAAATAAATTATTTTTGTCTCTTGCTGTTTTTTTTTTGTAAAAGTGATAGTATTTTAGTAGTATTTAGTAGATAGTAAAAAATTATTAAAAACCAATATTCGACAATTTTTAGTAATTAATTTCTCGTTAACCATTGTGAAAATTACAAAATGGTAAACTGTACGACTCAGTTTAATCCGCTCTACCTACACAAAAGCGCCTGGCAAAAAATTTCGAGACATCCTGTACGTTGCTACTATTTACTTATTCAGTAAATTAAAAATAAAAGACTACAGCTTATTTTTAAAATTTTTTTCACATATTCGCGATTATCTCTGTAAGCTCTAAATAATCATTGTATTCGTTATTGCGATATTCGCTTGGGCTGCGTAATTCGATCGTAGGACGCGCATGTCTTGAAGCATTGGCGGACAGAGGTCAATTCATGAACGGATACATCGCTCACGACAAATAGCTGCGTAGTAAATGTTCTCGAACCAAGCCTTCGCCAATTTCCTGATCACTCACGTCTTCTGTCCCATGTCAACGTGAACCACGCCCGTGTTCAATGTTTCACGCGTTTGCTATACGTCGGAAATGCATCGAGCGTTTTCAACACGTTGAACGCGCCTCTTTGGAATTCGCGGAGCGATCGTTACGGTAGTAGCTGCAAGGTGCATCGGGGGTGCAATCGGCGAGGTAGGAAGAGTCTGTAGTGATTCACGATAATCGATGAACGTTTCAAGGACGGGAACGATGGTATGTTCTCTTGAATTCGATCATTTGGATTTAAATTGTTCTTCGAATTTCCATGAGAACGTGGAACGAAGATAGAATATGAGATTGAGCTTGCGATGA
>NW_017305987.1:2748061-2767160 GCF_001594115.1 Trachymyrmex septentrionalis | reverse complement strand
ATATATATATATATATATATATAAACGGTGATGACATTTTTTATCGATATGATCTAATAAATGTAGCTATTAAACACCAATAGTAACATTATATCAGTGTTATTATTTATTATTTACTCAATAATGTAATTATACATACAATATGCGTTATATTATATTAATATTGTTGAGTGGAAAAGTATAACGTTTATATAATGTTACTGTTAGTTGATATTTTGGGTAATGTAAGAATCTGTCTTTCGAAGAATTTCGAGAAATTTTTTTTTTTTTTCGGCAATATTCATATCAGAAAATATTGATTTATTTATTGGATAGTAAAAGGAATGTTTGGACATTATTAGACACCTTTAATAAAAGATGTCATTGTTGTCGCTTCCCCATTCAAACAATACTCTAGTCGCGAGAGGAATAGGAGCGGTTCGGCAGACTGCAGCCCAACACGCGCACAATGCGCGTCCGCTCGTTCTTTGATGAACGCCCAGTTGCTTTCTTTCTACGCGCGCATAATGCACGCAGTTTGGTGCAAGCAGCACGTCCGCGTCCGGGAGATTTCTGCCACGTTGTTCTTGAAATAGGGAGCTACGTGAGCGCGCATGGGGGCTTAGTGGGACTTGTACAGATTCGTCACCGGACCCAGAACAGCGAGCGAAGGCTTCGCCTTTTACGTGGCAAGCATTTGTTTTGTTAGGGATTTTCTGCTGAGATAAACGAGACGGCTCTGCGTGGGAGACATGTTTTAGAGTACTATTCGCGTACATCGCTTTTGTGCAGTGAGAGTGTATGATTAATTTCGAGAATGATCTCAAACTCATTGCGAAGTTATAGAAACATTACCGTGGAATTATAATAATTACTATAATTCCGAAGTAATTTTTTTATAATTTTAATCAAAACAGTGTGTGTAAAGCTAACGTCTCACTTGATGGAAACTCATTAAATATTGAGTTCTGAGTTTATTTTTAACTACTCTCTAAATCTGAATCAGTGAATAATCACTGATATCAGTGCCAAGTATGTCATCTGGATATCAGTGAATGAAATGTGAGATCTCTAACTTAGCTGATCTTTATTATGTAAGCTAACTAATCTTTTTTAGTGCATAAATTAAATGAATATAGTATTGAAAAATTGAAATTAACATGCAAATGTCAATATTTTAGTCATATGATACTCAAACATTTTTCCTTTTTTAGTTAAATTTTACTGATTATCAGTGCCACTGAGAAATTAGTGACTGTCCACTGATTCTCTTTCAGATTTAGAGAGTATACATTCATTTTTTAAACAATTTTTATTACCTGAGAAAGGCGAATTAAGGGTATATGTGTGAGACACGCCGATTTCCGACAATTCTGCAAGATCTATAAAACTTACATCTATGATTCTGCCCCAACATAGGTAAACAAAAAGAATTTCGCGAATATACCTCTGATTTTAGAAGCTAAATCTCAACGTTTTGCACTCACTGTATGTTAAAGACGTATTTATCTTCTTGCTGATGTACCACTAAAAAACATATATTCGAAAAAGCGAATCAATAAAGAAAATGGCAAAATGCTCGTTAGAGACGTGAAATATTGCAGCGCGATTAGTGTAATCTGATTAGTACGTTCCGCGTAGCGCTTGGTACGTCGTTAAAGATCTTTCTCTTGCTATATCGGCTGTGTAAGCTTTAACAGGACTATTATTAAATATTGTTTAAATGAGCGATACCGAAGGATCATTATTTCCCGCCATGGCCGCTCACGTGGCCGCGTGTAATCCGCACGAAGTGAACATTAATCAAGTGTGATGGATCATGAGTTGTACACCCGCAACATAACATATAATACTGACTAATAACAGCGATTTTTAGCAGAATACAGCACATCATTCTTAACTTATATCTTAAATCAAAATCAAGATTGTAAACATAATACAAAAGAATCTTTGATATTTTATTTACCCCTAATCGGTATTCGCAGAATCTAGTGGACTCGTACACTTTCTTCAATTACGTTGTGAAAAATTATAACAACTGTTTTTCACAGTCTAACATAATCTTATCGAATCTTTGATCTTAAAATAAAAAAAAATGAATTAACTATAAACAAAGATACATTAATTTAAAGTATACTGGACTCGTGAATACCAGTTAAGGAAATTTTATAACGCATACCGATTGGTTGACATTTTAAGAAAATTATAATGTCAAATCATGAGATGGATCAAAGTTTGACATGTTTTATGTAAATAAGCTAGGATTAGAAACAATTTACGTACGACATCAATTCAGAAGTGAATAAAAATGTATGACAAGTTATTAAAGTTCTTTCAGCTACTAATCAATTCTCGAGTCATGGAAAAAGAAAACCCGACCGATTACTTCTTCCGTTGCCATTTTCACGACGCGATGATCAATTCATTATCACCGGTGCGGCGTAGTGTCTTTTATCTTTTGCACACTATTTTCTCTCTCTCTCTCTCTCTCTCTCTCTCTCTCTCTCTCTCTCTCTCTCTCTATCTCTATCTCTCTCTCTCTCTCTCTCTCTCTCTCTCTCTCTCTCTATCGTTCTGCCGCGGATAAGCTCGTCACATTTCTTCATGTGTCGCACGATGTATACGCGAGCAACCCGTTCAGGTGTGAGAACCGGCGCGACGACGAACCTGTTCACTGCATCTTTGCGTTGCATCTCCACGGTGTTCTGCAACTGGTTTCACGTTATGCTCTGTCAAAACCTGTCGATGAATGCGTTGCCTAGCAGAAAATGATGGGATCGGTACACGTCGCTTCGATTACACGTTTCTTTCTTCGTCTATTCTTTTTTCCTTTTTCTCTTCACGCAGCTCTCCCAACCGGAGAGATATTGCGTCGACATCGCGACATGTACACGAAAAAATAGTGATTTTTTTATGTATTATAATTACAACTGATATTTGTTCGTTATAATTACACACGCATATTACAGTAAGTTGTAATTGACATCTCTGATCGATTGGAGCTTATACATTTATCTGCCGCATGCAGTGGATATATCAGGAACGTTTCTTGTAAAACTAACTAAAAATTTATTACACATATGTAAAATTGTAATCTGTTTGCAGCAAGTATTTTTAATCAAGATAATACGTTCTCTTGTAATATTTTATTACGTTGACATTTAAAAAATTTTGAGAGTCAGTACTAAAATTTTTTTTTTTACAAGAAAAGACGAAATTAACGCATTTATTATTTATATTATAAATTATATAATCGTTCATTTTTATAAATAGGAAATAATGGTTAATAAATTTTTATTAGAGCTACAACTTTAAATCCATCTAATAAAAATCTGAGAGAGGAAATTCTCTCGGAAGATTAATGTAAAATTAGCTTTTCCTTCATGAATTTTCCGCATTAAACGAATTTATGAGACGCTAATGTACATCTCTGACCTCACAGGCAGACGCTTGTGGAATAAACATAGCTAGGCACTGAGGCTCACACTGATTTATCGACGCTACGTACCGATGTACCGATTCATCAATAAAAGGCACCAGTAGTCTCGTAAAACAAAACTAAAAGAGAATTAACGACTAGAACAGAATTTTAACGATGCACGGCTCTATTTCGGAATCTTGACAGCAGTTTAGACGATAACAGGGGTCTTCAGAAAGTCCACATTGCCTCGGTTTATTGGTGATTAATTATAATGACAGTTATACCTCTGTTAAATAATAGTACAATTTATCGTGTAAAACTTATGGTACATGTTTATAGTTCAAAATAAATAATATGACATTTAAAATACAAAAATATGTCTCTTATTATGTACTATTTAATTTTTTTATTCTAATTCAACAAAAATTTCCCGTTTTGATTTCAGCTCAGAGAAGTACGTACAGTCTGAATAAGAGCTTAAAAAATAGTGGTCTCTTTCCGTCCACATTCAATGTCGCCGCGAAAGCGGATATTTACGTTAACGCGACCTGCGGTGAGGAGGGTCCAGAGACTTTCTGCAAGCCCTCGGAATCGTCGAGATGCGCCGTCTGCGACTCCAGGAGTCCGGATCCTGGCAAGAGGCACAATATCAGCAACATCCTCGACTCGAATCCCGGAAAATGGTGGCAAAGTCCTACATTAGCGAGAGGCGATTATTACGAATACGTGACAATCCTCTTGGACCTTAAACAGGTATGTAGATGCTCAAGCAAGTAGTATGTAGGCCAAAAACTAATTAAACAAATTTTTAAACAAATAAATTTTGTGTAATAGTACTAATGTAATAATTCTTGAGACTTTAATAAATTTTAAAGGAAGATGAAATGATTTTTAAGCGATAATTTATGTTGATTCACACTTAATTTTTACACTTCTACTTTGTTTTCTGAATAGATCTTTTTTCTTCTATGGCCCATTACATCGCATTAAAGGTCCCTTTTATTCTAGTCCTTCGAAAAATTGTAAAACGACTTTCGTCCTATTGTTATGTACTCGTTTCTTGTATTATACTCTTCGATGTCGATTTATTTCGTTTTCTCCGTGCAGACAATGGTGAAATGGACAGAGAAAGAGAAAGATACAAGAAACAAGAGAATCGAAATTGGTTTGCGCGAAGTGAGACAGAGAAAGATACGTATAGGGAGAGATGGAGATGATAGAGAAGCTTTAGAGGATCCCTTTCCGGAAATTTACGTGCCGGCTCGCAGGTATGCCCCATGTAGCCCTTCGTCCTTTAACAAATTGCGAACGGCGGCAGAGAAAAACGTTTTAACGAGCACGGCGTCCCTTTTTTTGAGAGACTCTTAGTAATGAGGACGTACCGCGAAGTGGATCCGCAGAATGAAGTGCCGACGCGACAAGTAAGGGGAGCTAAATTTTGACGAGATGGAACTTTATTCCACACATAGAAATCTTCTTCCATGCGTTTCTAAAGTGCATCGAAGTAATCCGTCGTTAATTAAATGTGTCCTGATAGAATTATATTTTTACAAATGTGATTTTTTAAATACAAAATTAAGTATCGGTGAATATTTAATTTTATGTTTAACAACATTTTTTTTGCGATGATTTTTGTGAAGAGTACAATAAATATTAAACATAATATTTTACAACACAATACTCTTTTATCACCGTCATATGATAAAAGTGAAAACAAAAAGAAAATTAATTTTCTATATAAAGTTTTATTTAATTAATAAAAATCAATTAATCATTGTTGGAATATTTCTCAATTTTTCATAACTTTTATGACAAAGTTATCAAGTTTATGCTGCAGGAAAATTAATACAATATGTTCGCATAACTATTTAAATTATCTGGAACGCTTGCCTTATAAATCTCAAAAACTTTAAATTTCAAAAACCTGGGTAGCAGTTAAATATCGAATGTTTTATTGACAAACACGTGTGCGTAATTTGCTAATTGATCCTTCCACGTGATACAGCTGCAGGATTCTGAGCATAATTGCAACATACGTTAATACATACAACTACCGCTGTACAACTACTGGTACCACAATAATGAACACGTTAAGATAGGCGAAATCTCGCTGTGTAATTAAGAGACGCAGTGTTGGGTGGCCCGCAACCTTGACTCTTAATTGGACGCTGATTGCGAGCCTAATTCTTCCTATCCTTTCGAAATATCTTTCGCGTCCGATCGCGTTATAGGTGTATCGTTTGTAAAAGCCGATTCTCTATAATGGTCCGTAACTAAAATTACTTATATACATGCAATCTAATTCTCATTTCCTGAAAGAAAGAAATATTCCTCACAAATTCTCAGAAAACAACAAATTATTTTTTTAATGACGAGCTTGTAATCATGATTCTACGTCGGCTCTATAATTATAACAGCATTTACAACACAGATAGAATAATTTTGCTAAAGTTTATCTAAAAATTCACACACAAATATAGATTTGAAAATAATTTTACTAAACCAAAATAAGATAATAACGAAATTGAGATTTTTTAATTCTATTTTTTATATTTAGTCGTATAATTTTGTAACACATAATAAAAAAAAATCAATATGTTATGAAGTGAAGCATAATTAAGACTATTTTGAAAGAAAAGATAATACACATTGCAGTGTTTCTTTGCAGCATGAGATTTAGAATCTGTAACTGGAGGTGTTTTTCTTCGGATAATAATCCTGCGATACACCGTATCTCTCGTTGTACTTTTTATGAAGAGAAAATTGTTTGCGATTTATTGCGACATTTTTAAATTACGATCCGTGAATATTGGGAAAGATTATGCTAATCGGTAATAATGAATAAGCAAGACGCGGGGGAAGATATTTATGGTCCTCGTTAACGCTAATTGCACTTATTAATTTTATGGTCGTTGTTCACGATTATTTCTTTTGTCTCTCAAACCGACATTGAATCAATATGATATATCGTTGTTGTTATTGCCTTTATTGTTTTATAGTTTTATAGCATTGTTTTGTAGTAAAGTCACGACTATCTAAATTGAAAGAAAGATCTTTTTTAGCAAAAATTGTAACCATCTAATATTGAAAATGGCTCCATTAAAATCTTTACTTATTTAATAATTTGTTATATTTGTTATATCTTTTAGAATTGAAATAATACAAGCAATTTTAGGAAAAAAATTTTTTATAAAAAAGCAGAGACGATGGTAATAATAATATTTTGTTCTTGCGTATTGTAATGATTTGAAGAAAGATTTTTGCCAAATGTCAATACGTAGGAAAGTTAGATCTTATTTCCTGATTTGCTAAGAAGAAACTTCCCACGCATTGATTGATTCCGTTAACTCATCTCACGTATAACTTCTGTTTGGGCTACTGATTGGCATAACTGAGCGTTAGGATCAACCCCGCCTTTCATGCGAAGGCGTATGATAGAATAAATTAATTTGTCTGTACCTAAAAAGGCCGCCTGATGGACAACTTTTATCTCGCTGTACGGTGAAAGGGCCGAGATCGTGTTGCGCAATAATTAGCAGACGGCTACAAATGATCGTCAAACATTGAGAAGGGAACGATCGCCGCCGCACTTTGTGTGGCTCTTTTTGCTGACATGCCGACATTTCCCCGCGGCAAAAGAGGAGGAGTTAAGATGGTGACTGACCGTATGAAATTCATTAGTACTCTTAATGGAGTCTTGAAAATGCAATTTAATATATATTTTGCATGCGAAAGAAAACAGAAAATCGATTACGCGGGAAGGTATGTTACGATAGTTAACGAAGTATCTTCCATAACAGTCCAAACGTGATTAATAATTCTTAAAAATTGAATATAGAAGAGGAGGAGTTGTAATAAAGCCGGTCTCCGTCGTTGCAGAAAATTCATTAGTATTCTTAAAGCAATGTTGAAAAAGAAAATATTTAATATGTTCCGCAATATACAAGAACGCGGGGTAAAATATTACATGAATCGCTAATGAAGCATTTTCTATAACAATGCAATAATTACTAAAATTAATAAAACATTTTGGATTTGTGTCGTTCAGAACTGAACATTTCTTAATGTTTACTGCAAGAAAAAATAATTTTCAATAATTAAAATAATGTAACATCTTAATAATATTTGGAAAAAACAATTTTGTTGAAATATCTCAAATTTAGCTACTCTCTTGTAGATATAAATCTGAAAATAATTTTGTTTTGATTAAAATAATTACGTAAGATGTCAAATTGGTTGCTAAAATGTTATACCTTTTTGCAGTGTGTTTATCAACGCTCATAAACTTCGTACATAATTATTTTGATGATCCAACAAAATTATTTTTAAGTCCGTATCTAAATTAGTTAAATTTTTAGATACTTCAGCAAAACGTGCTCTTTCCGTGTATATTTATAAGTTACAAGTATCAGAATCAACATATTTATGATATCGCATGCTGTGCCACTTGTGCGGATCACCAAAAAGAGAAATGATTCTGTCGAAGGATCACGGAAGGATCAGACTGCGCGTCGAACCGCCTCCCTCGAATAGCATCGGAATGAAACCGACGAGTTATCGCCCGTCGTAGATCGACGCCACCTCTAACCCTGCCGATGAGGTATCGAACGTGAAAAGGAGCAGCGAATGGTACTCACGTCGAGCGACTGAAGCTCCAATCCTTCATTGTTCACGGATTAACGAGTCAAGTTGCCGTCGTCTCTCAAACGCTTGCTCGAGGTCCTCGAACCAGCGCACACGCCGTTTTCTCCTTCGGCCGGGTGAATGAATCATCTTCCTGGGGCAAGCAGGAATGGAACGGGGAGAAAGTGAGAGACGAGACGAAGTCACGAAAATAATACCTCGTAGGGTGGAAGATCGCTTCTCGTGAAGGCGGACTTGTTCCTTTTTCCTATTCATGGACCGGACCTTGCGAGATCGCGGATGATGTATACATATGTTACACGACGAGACACAATCGTGGTTTTTTTACCCGGGTTTTATGACCGTACGCGCAACATTGTGCGTTATTGGATCGCTATGAATTGAGAATGCGAGACGCTTTTGAATTAAGCAATAATGTAGAGTTCCAAGTTCTTCGTAGCCATAAAAACATGAGGAGCAACATAAGCGTTTATCTTTGCTCTTTTCGTCTCAAATTTACGCTGCAATTGAAGAAAAAAATATTAATATTTAATTTAGGAATAATTGAATATTTTTATTCCGGCGAGGAAATGTGTGTTGTTGTAAAATATTGTTTTTTATGGATATTATTTAACATATTTTTTTTTTTTAATAACTCTTAGTACTCTCGAGAGTAGCTAAATTTTAGATATTTCAACAAAATTGTTTTTTCCAAGTATTATTAAGATGTTACATTATTTTAATTATTGAAAATTATTTTTTCTTTCAGTGAATATTAAGAAATGTTCAATTCTTTATTAATCTTTAAATATACAATTTCATCAAAAATCTGTAATAAAAAAGCTATATTTTTGTAGTGAGTAAAATTTTATTGTTATTGAGAAATACTTTTATAATAAGTAACTTAACGTATTTATTTTGTTTAGTACTTATTTGTTTGGGGTTTCTACTTACTTTCTTCAAAAAATTATGATTAAATCCATATCTATAACATTCTCAATTACTAATCGGACAACAATAATACACGATATATTGATAATAGTGATTTTAATTGATGTAAAAAAATGTACATTTTGTATAATCATTTATATAAAAGAAATAAGATGACTACTTCCGGATTAAATATCATGCTACAGTCTTCTACAAAAAATTTTGCAATCTTTCGATTTATTAAACTTTTGGTTAAAGAACAGGATAGAATCGGATTGATAATATATTTGAAATCATCAGTATAATTTTCTAAGCCCAAATTCTTTCTCTGATAGAATTGTCTGTTTCTCTTCTGATAGTCTGTAATAAAATGGAAGGAAAAAGAGATTAGTGTCTTTATATAGACATCTATAATGAGAATATGCAAATTACCTAGAGCATGATAGTCTCGATCGAGATCATCAAATATGCTTGAGGTGGCTTCATACCTTTTGTCGGAACAGCCACCGTTATGGCACGTCACGAATTTATCTCGTAATTCAATTCCCACGGCCAGTGGCGATAATTACAGACCGCGGTGCGCGGCCCTTACATACAACGGATTCAGCGGCCAGCCATCTTTTTGCTTTCTGCTCACAACACACCGTTGGTCGTCCGCATTATAGGTTGAAGCGATTAAACCAGGCTTCTTCGAGATGCCAGCCTCAGAGCGATAATCGTATCATCGGTCCATAGTCGTCAATTAAAAGAAATAAATCAAAGTATGCCATAAGCTGATAACAGATCGTAATCGAAATTATTAATCGTATGACGCAATTTAGATAACATCATATATTAAGGCACGGTCTTCCGGTTTTTACACTTAAACTAGATGTATAGTATTATTTTTAAATTAATTATAACTAGTAATTTATATAGTATTTTTTTTTTGCATATTAGAGTTGAGAATCATTAATTCAACTTTTTTTTTTTGCATCTTCTACAATTTATCTCTTTCAGTTTAGATCTAACTGGCTCCAAATACAACCTAGTATTCAATATACGACTTACTTGCTGTTTGTAGATAGTTAAATCTTCACTGTACTCGTATAAATATTAGGTTTATTCGTGTTGCTTGAAATCCCCAAAATTTTTGCACTTAAAATAAGATAAAGAAAAAAAGGCGAAGATTTTTAGGGCAAAAAGTACAACGCGAACAGACCTACAGAAAATGTCTTATATTTTCAATTACTATTCAGAAATGTTTCCTATTTTAAATCTAAATCTGACCATTTTCAGTGTTGAATTCGGCAAAAATCAAAATGCTTAGGCAGGCCTTATTTAGTAAAATTCTTATATTATCTCAGCAATTTTCAGTTCGATTCCCTCGCACTCTGTACGCGATCGATCGATTATGTATCGTGTCGAACGTAAGATCGTTTTCTTTTATTGCTTTTACGCTTTTTTCTTGCTCTCTGTAAAAACAGCTTGCTTGTGAATGGCGTGAATTATTCAGAGCCACGTTTGAACCGACAAGGATCGGGTTATTAAGATATTTCGGGGCTCGATGATATTGGTCTCACATCAGCCTTATTGAAGACTTCCTTGGCAATAAGACCATGGCACACGACGGTATTCGCACTTCACGTACAAATTGCTTTTCTTTGATTCGCGGAACCGGCCGATAATTAAAACGTCACTTTATTTATGACGGAGCGAAAGTTTTACTGGACGTTATCTTCGCGAGTTTGTGGCACGCAATAAGAGGATCGCGTGAGGTGAGAAGACACGCACGCGAATCGCACTCGTATCGAAAATTACCTTTCGTTAAGTCAAGAAGCGGAACGAAATTTAAAGCGACATTTTATTTATCCGCGCCGCGGATCTTACTTTACTGCGATGTTATCGTTAGGCTGCTTCGAAAGGTTCGCGAAAGAACTGCAAAGCGAAAAGACGTACATATCTTTTTCGCCTTTCGAAAGCGAGCTAAACAAGAACATAATTTAATTAAATATCGATTTGTTTGCTCTTAAAAGTGTGTTGTACGGTCTCCGTTTCGTTGAAATATCATCAGTCGATGACATGAATTTACCGTACGTCTGAAGTTATCTGCGTGGAGAATTTGCATCCCTGTTTACACTCGTTCAAAAAAGATCGATGGTTGCTCTGTCAAAGTGCTTGAGTAAAAGAGGAAAATCGAGTTTTACGTTCTCACAGGTGTGCGAAATATTTTAAGGCTCCCAACCATGACGCCAGTCATCGCTGATGGAAACTTATGAGCCAACACTCAAACGCAACGATGGCACGTCGTGACCGGTCGAGCCGGAACGAAATGTGAGAAAATCGAGATATAAAAGGAACTGACGATAAATCAATCTAGCCCTATCCTGCTCTTTGACCGAAAGTTTAACGAATCGAAAGATCGCAAAATTTCCGCAGAATAGTATTGTAGCGCGATACTATTTAAATATTAATTTTTTTCTTCTCTTCGATCAAGATTGTTATGTATACTGAATCGTGAGATAGCACAAGTAAGATTATTTGATCATATCGTAGCACCTACCTCCGGTGAAGCAATATCGGAAAATATTTCCTTGTGGAACTATTGATGATCGAAGCGTGATGTAGCGCCATATTTGGAAAAATATTTGTAGTACATCCCGTTATAAAGAGGATCAGGGGTCGTAATTCGCCATCGTGACTCGAAGACGGCGAGAATGGAAAGCGAGAATGCCGCGCCGATGATAAATCGAATAAATTTCTTGCTTCTGCACCTCGTATCGAAAGCGTGTCAATTACGTGTGTGTGGTGAAATTTAATTACTTGGAATTATATTGAAGCAACGAGATCACGTTCGAACGAAATATGAGGATCATTTGCATTCGGATTACTCTCATTCACTTCGTACTTCTCGTGCGCGACACGTTCTCTTAATTGCGATTGCGGAATTCCATATTGGAGATTGATTGAGTGTATTCATGATTGAAAACAGTTATTATTAATTATGATGCCAGAAGTATAACACTCGGGATGACAATGTTAATCCTTCAGTGCTACTCTGAATATGAATAACATACCCGGCTTTTTTCCCCAATGTTTTCTTAATGCTTTTTCCATTACTTATAATCATTCTATTAATCCTTACAGTACATACGATTGAATCGTTAATATCTGGCGCATTTCGGATCTTTTCTTTGAAATATCAGAAGCACTTGACTAAATAATGGTCTCTATTCTTTTCTTTTTTAGTACATTTTATTATATATTGTCTAAAGATGTAAAGTATATATTATATGTAAGATTCATTTAATAATTTTTGTATGTTTATAAAGTAATGAAAATTAATCCGAACGATCTATTGTGTGTAGTAAAAAAATCGGATAATTATTGTATGTACTAAAGGTTAATCGAAGTAATATAGCATACGTTTGCTATCGTTATGTTTTTGATATTTACTAATAAGTTAGACATAAGAAAAGTTACTTACCATCAAAGTCGGATGTTGAAATATTACATCTATATGTACCTAATTAAATTTATCTCGCTCTGATTTAATTTAGAAAGATTATTATTATTCTAGAAAGATTATTATTATTTGATTGGTGCAAGTCCGAATAGGCGAAAAATAATCAGTAAACATATTTGAGATAAATTCATTTAAATACACATAGATATATTATTCCAACATCCAACTTCGACCGTAAGTGGCGCTTTCTCTTTACAATATTTATTTTTATCAAAGTTATAACACGAATTGATTGAGTACATCAATCCTACCTAAGTTTATTGTTTCTCATAATATATCGAAGAGTTAATTTGAAGCAATGCGATCCTTGTAACTTGAGATACCAAAATCTGGTTTCGTCAATAACGATTCTGCATTTAGATGATGAATTTCTCGGGCCTGGCTTATTTAAAGTGATCACTTCCCGTCACGTCGTTACACTCTGACAACTTTACGGCAATTAAACTCGTGCCACACGAGATGTGCGCTTTCGGGTTATTTTTAAGTCGCACAAACTTTGCGAGGGAGCGAGAAGAAAAACGGATATAGACGAATGCGCTTGAATCATCGCGGTGCTCATGAGAGCCCCGTGTATGAAGGGTTAACGATCGGAAGCGCGCGAATTTTTCGTATATTTCTCTCCTTTCCTCTCGTTTCCCACAGCGAGGAGGGCTGCCGCACACAAAATTCCGTAACAGTATGCGTAAGGTGTAAACTTAAGCCGATTACGTAATCCAATGGAAATGGAAATAGCAGTAAACTTATCCATAAGGTGAATTTCAATCGGTTGAAACTCACCTTATGGATAGTTTACTGCTATTTCTATTTCCGTTAGAATTAGAAAGCAATATCCTGATTGGCTCATCGGCTTAAGTTCACGTCTTAAGGTTACTGTTACAGAAATTTTGTGTGCGGCAGCCCTTAGGGAGCGTTTATATTCGCCATAACCGTATACCGTAAGCTGTAAGAATTGACTAATCACAGTCAAGTATTCCCCTCTCATTCGGCGATAAGAAGGGAATACTCGAAGGTGATTGGTCAATTTTTACAGATTACGGTATACGGCCAATATAAACACTCCCTTATGCTTCTCGCGAGAGCACAGCCGGGAAAGAATAAGTGCGGTAGGCACTGGACCGTTTATGGAGGCTGGGTTTATGTCGCGCCGCAGGTATACCGGAGCAGGTATTTACCCGTGCACAGATTGTACACGATGCCTGCATACTTTCGACTCTTCTCCGGCATCGAAGATGGACGTACATACAAGTATTCGTGGCTCGGTTCCGAGGGAAGAGCACAGTAGGGGAAAAAAAAGAGGAGGCCCCCGGCCGAAGAGGAGCGAGGGCCGCAACCTGAAACTCGGTGGGCTTTCGCCTCGTACCGTACTGTTGATCCGACTGCTCACAAAATCGAATTACCCGGTCCGATTAACCGTCGGTGTTTGTGGAGCAGAGGGATTGCGGCTTCGGCGTGATTCATCGACCCCGATCAATTATCGCTGTGTTGTGCGCGAGGTTTCTTCCTCGTTCGTTAAATGCTCGAGGCAAATATCTCTTACAAAGTATTCTTTACTTAAAATTTAAGTATCATAATATTTGCTAAACTCGCAAAATTCTGAAGTATTAAAATTGTTTGAATTTCGATTTTAATTATTTTATTTCTTCAACGACGATAATAAGTTTATATTTGGGAGTTTATAATTATACTACAATAGTTGATATAATAATTTTGTTAAACAGGTCATTTTAGCTAATTCTTATATGTTTTTTTATGCTAATTCTGAAAATGAGGTTAGAATTTATCCTACGGTCTCAAATTTTTTGTAATCGACATATGTCTTTTGAAAAACTTTACTTTTTGCTAACAATAACTTTTTATATGATGTCTTTTTGTTAATTAAAATTTTTGTTTGAATTCAATATGAATAGGAAATCATATTAAATTCAGTAGCATATATGTCCTATATGGATTATTTAGTGCCGCCTAAACAGAAAAAATAAGCAGAAATTTTTAAATGCATGTTGCTAAAATCTCTGCTTTTCTCATGAATTTGGCAAATAGAATTAACGCAAAAAATATTATAACACTTTATTATATTAATTTAACATAAGAAAAATGAAATTTTGTTGATAAAGTGAAAAATGTCACAATTTATAAAATTTCTAAATGCATGTATTACTTAAAAATCGTGCCTTCCTTATAAATTTGTCAAACAGATTTGTGAAATTAGTGCAAAAGATACTATAAGAAGCACCTTATTAAATCTATTTAAGAAAAGTGAAATTTTGTCAATCAGTGTTATTTCCGCGTGTTCAAATCAAACAAAGAACGTAGACTGAACAGCTTGAGAAACAAATTTTTATATCTCTCTTTAATTGTTCTAAGGTAAAATATTTTATGTAAATTTTTACTTCTGTTCTATTAAACCAGATTTGTTACGAGTTTTTTTTTAAACCGGATTGTGAAGAAATTCTGAACCTATTAGGAGATCAATTAGAGAAACATTTCTAGAGCGTGATTTTAACTGGCTTTTACTGCAGATAATCAAGGTATTCTCGCAACATAAAATATTCAGCAACAAAGAATTTGTATAACCTTTACGAGGGAGGTTCTTTCTCTCTCATGGTTGTGACCCCTTTTTTAAAGGAGCTTGGGCAATTCCCTTTGAGAAACCAAATCGAGTCGTAAAATCGATGGCCTTGGACCACCCAGGACCCCGATAATATGTTTCCTCGAACTTTCTCAAGTAATGAAGGCGATTCTGCTCGTAACGAGCCTCGTAAGATGTTACATCCATACTATACGCATTAGTGTAAGTTAAAACTGCGTTCTCTAACGTCACTCTTACAACCACGCTTTTTCCCTTTAACGATGACCCACTTTGCAATTCAATCGAGTCGTAATATGATGAATCTTATTTCTGGTCGCTTCCTTTGTACCGGCATTATCGTTAATTTTCGTGACAAACAGATTTAATATGCCTATACATAAATATTTTGATACTTATTTGGAATTTGTTAATTATATTTCAAAAAAGCATTGTGTAATTATGACGAGACTATATTGGCGAAAAAAGAATGATCCTCACACACCAGTTTTCGCTCACGATCTCGCTTTCAGACTAATTTCATCAACGCACTTGGGATTTCTTGTTAACGCGCGACGAAAGCGGTTCCCGCACGCGTGTTCCTCGCACGTGCACGAATGTCTTTTGGCAAACGTCGCGGAGCATTGGTCCAAACCGAGATCAGATTGGCAAGAGACCAGGACGTGGAATCCTTCGTGGCAGACCGCGCGGTGTCCCTCGTTGCATCGAGGTCTTGCTCGCTCAGCCAAGTTCCAAGACGAACACTCGCTAGAATACTCATCTCGAGAAGTGCGAGAAGTAAATATGTTACGAAATCTGATACATTAGATTGTATAAACTGGAGAAATTATACGACTTCTCTCTCCCTCTAAAATCTAATCTGTATATATTAGTATAAAGAATATCTCATAAAATATTTTATATGAATTTTTATCTGAAATTAATGCAAGGTTTTTAGAGTACTTTTATATACTCAGAAATAATTTTTTATAAGAACCACATATTTTTTCATATATGCACGAATTTTTTAATTACTTTTTTACTAATTACAGTATGATAATATTAGATTTTTTTAATGTTAAATAAAATTGCAACTATATTTGTCCCTGATTGGGATTCAGCGACAAGGCAATGTACGATGAAGTAATACAGATATATATTTCCCCCGTCAAATTGCTGCTTCTGTAACGATATAAATTGCTCCGGTGTAATCTCTCGCGAGGTCGCTGCACCAACTTATGTACGTGTCTAAATCCAATTTTGCCAAGCCTCCCTCACTAAGTTCTCCGACACACGTACAATCGAATTTCGCTCTTCGTCAAATAATCGTTTCCCTCGATGACGTTTCCCATAATTCAATTTCGTTCGCGCTGCTCGACGTAAAAATTTGATTGCCAGACGTAGCCATCTGCGGAAATCGTATATCCAATCCAATAAATCCCTTACCATGTCAATTTTAATTTAAGATGTCTTGATTATTAGCAAATTAGACAAATGAGAAATACAAAGTGTCAAAAAGTAGAAGAAATTTTATAATTGTCTTCTTTGCTATAAATCTTCTAAAGTATAAATAAACTTAGAAAAGAAAAATAAAGATTACTAATTATAATTTATTGGAGAAGATAAGCAAAAATAATATATTGTTGATAAAAGTAAGAATAATTATAAAAATTTATTTTATTTTTAATGTATTTTTCTAAATTATTATAAGATTTATAATATTGTTTAAGCTTTAACAATATAATATACAGATAACATTTGTGATCAACTGTCTCGGCTGAAAAATGTTACTTTGGATAAGTATACAATAATACAAAAATATAAATATGTAATCGTAAAAAAAGATATGGAATAAAAAAAGATATGTGTTTATGTTTTGGTAGTTTTATATCTATATATATAGCAGAGGTATTTCAGATCGGCAATGAACCTCTTGCCATCACGAGTCCCGTAATCGGATTAAGTCGTCTCGCGTTACTTTAAATCCATCCGCAATTAATACGTCTACCTAGTGGTAGTAACAGGAGACTTCTCCGATAAATCTGCTCATTTCGTGCATACAGTCCGATGCATTGGACCGAGACATGGTAGCGAGCGACATGACATGTCATCAAAATATGTCTGTCATAAGTAAGCTGCTGCAAAGAGAGAGAGAAAGAAAGATGAGAAATGTGTGGAACATAAACGCGACTATATTTTATACTCCGTACTTATGAATCGAGAGAGCGGAAACACGCGCGTTTGATCTCAGACTTTGAGAAATTTCCATAAATAGTTGAGATAAATAAATGGTCGCACGCGATTCTTGAATATAGTATTAGTGCAGAAGAAATTCTGGAATGAAGACTCATTACGGTTAACGATTAATTTTTATCTAAATTAAATTAAATTCTTTAATTTTATTTCTTGTTACTTTATCAATCTAGTGATATAAATACAAAATTTATTATTATTAATCTCAAACGCTTTTTTCATTACAATATAATTTAATTATATTTAAAGATTACAAAAAGAATGTTATATTTAAGAAAGCATTGCAGATTAATAATAATATAAACAAATATATAAAGTTTTATGCAAAAGATCGGACATTATCCAGTCACTGAGACATTTACCTCAATATAATTATATTTTTAGCTGTAAAATCATATTATCATGTCATATAAAAATGTTATCTTTTAGAAAAAGCTGAATAAGCTGTACTTTTCGATAGAAGTTTAGTTTCATTGGCTACCGTGCAAAATTATGTCATAAATAATATGTAATAACGCTATATAGTGTGAAAATACCTCGAAGCTAGAATATATTAATCAGCTCTATTCGTGTCGGCAATTCGTCAAGTCAATTGAACGTTTAATTAATATTTCAAGAAAAGTTTATCTTATAGTCGCACAATTTCCTGTCACTGTGTATTATGTTAGCGACCTGATTCGAGAAAAACATGTTCTATACCGAGCGGGTATTTAAATGGCAAAAAAATCTTACGTGTCAGACACTCCCCGAATATTTTTACAAACTCGCTGCTTCTAAGAAAGATAGCAATAAGCGGTTTGATTTAATAATATATCTCGAAAGCATTTTCTGTGCAATATTCTTCTGTGCAATCGATGATAACATGTTACGTCGGCTTGTTCATAGTGACATTTAATTGATTCGTTTATCAAATTATTCTAAGTGTAGCTTGAATGAATAATATCGGGCGCTAGTCGGTTTAATTACATATCGCGTACATAAGTTTTCTAATATTTCTTATCATTGCTATCTGTGCCATCAGAATGTATATATTTCTATGTAACTTCGCTGCTTCGAATAAGTTGTCGTACATACTTATAAAATGCAAGAAATGAGACATTACTCTTTATTGATAATCACGGATAACCATTAAGAAATAAAGATGACAATAAGACATGATAAAATGTACGTGTCTTATTTATCTTTGTGTTTCATTTGATATTCGTACAAACAATAATTTTATTTATGAATTCTTAATTAACATACTTTACTTAGTAATTCTTAATTGACGTATAGAAATGCTTTTTAAAAACAGTATTAATATCATAATTAATAATATACTCTTTGTAATTACGTTATACAGTTTTATAATACATAAAATCGCATTTTTTTCTGTATTTTTTATTATTTAGAATAATCTAAATGAATTTTTTTATTCGTACTTTTCTTAAATAATTTGTTAGAATTACGAAATCAACTCTTAGATTAATCATACAAATTGGCATGTCGACCACGAATATCTAATTAAAACTGTTTACAACCGCGTTCACGTCATTCCGCTCGATCGCGACAACTCGTAGTAGGTACATTTTGAAGTCTGCTCACGTAGGAGTCGAAAGGCGCCAGTTTTCCAAGAGAATCGCTTTTGTTCTGTGTTTTACCCTGCTTCTTCACCCTTTTACTATTACTCGTAGGTTGTTTCGTTTGCGTAGGTCGACAATGAAGTGAAACGTTAATATATGATGACAAGAAATTGTCTTCAAATCTAATAATACAAGTCCGTAGGCAATCTTATTCTTCGTTGATGGAAAATAAATATTTTAATAAATTAATATTTTTATAG
>NW_017305987.1:2735137-2747961 GCF_001594115.1 Trachymyrmex septentrionalis | reverse complement strand
TAATAGAACTTATACTTGCGATACTCTTTTTGAAAAAAAAAATTTACATTTATATATACATTTTTGTGTTTCTTTGTCAAAATATTTTCTTCACTAAGCCCAGATTTTGTGTATTTTTTTATGTGTTTAGTACGCATTCTATTTAGCATGTCACTTATCACATCACGCTATAAGCGACGAGTACTTTCGTTTTCTGTTATTTAATTTTTCAAATAAGACAAGAGGTACGAATGACGTCGCGTGTGTAAATCGTTAATACTTGCTTCCGCAAGAAAAGACAGCGAGAAAGAACTCGTAAGATTTCTAATAACAACAGATATTTCTTCGTTGCTTGTTCGGTCCCGAAGAAAGCTCAGACGAAACGAGGTACAGATACTTCGAGCCTTAATGGCTTCGGAAACCGGCCGTTCGGTAAATTTTCTTGCTGGTGTATTCCTCTCTTGGTGCACCCCATTTACGGACCTGGCGAGATAGCGTGCAATGCCAATTTATTAGTGATGCCCCTTAGCCTCGGTCAAGAAGGGGGTCCCCCGTTGGTCGCGCCCATAAAGGGGTGCTGGAGCACCTTACTTTGTGAGAATCTTCACGACGACAAGCGACTTTTGTTCACAATGTGAGTGAACATGTGGCAACTCTTTGTTTGTTGCTGAATTTACAATGTGTCCTTCATAAGTTTCTTCAACACTGCTTTAACTTTCTCTTAATGTAATTATACATGTATTATGTTATATTACTTAACATATAATATATTGATCTTTTTTGTAACTTCCAGATAGAGTTTAACTTATTGCTTAAGTTCAACGTTCGAAGAGTACTAGTATCAAAATTTAGATTCTATTGCTTTTATCCTTTTTTATCTTTCAATTAAAAAATTATATATATATTATTCATTCGCTGCAACATCGGCACAATTCAAAAAATAAATTTTTTTTAGGAAATTATAATATTAATATTTTGAACTATAAAAAAATGTAATATTAATTTTAAAATACAATTTTTGTTGCAATAATTGATTGTAGAGGAATAAAAGTATGTTTTTTCTTTTTCTTTTTTTGTGTATTTTCATTCTTTTTTTTGCAAACAACTAAAAAAAATGACAATTTTTGAGTTATGTTGTTGTAGCAAATGAGCTATATATTAATTCTTTGAAGTGGAATTTTACTCTAAAGATGAAAATTGAGCCGGTCTTACAAAAGAGAGGCTTAATTTTCAATTTTTCTTTAAGAGAGAGTTTCTTGAGATTCACTCTAAAAGTTTTAGAGAGTAATTTGTTACCTTTACTAAATAACAGAACATCGATTTATCGATGGATTAAACTAAGCGACATACAGTCGCTTAAACCATCAATAAATTGTTGATTATCACAAAATTTCACATTTCCTTTCTTATCTTCCGTTATTAATCCGCTATTAATCGCGATATCTCAAGTCATTCCGAGATTACACAGCTCGTTTATTATCGCGGATCGCACTAACGATGGTCAACATACATCGCTCATTGTTGCTGGCGAGCGTGAAACTGTAAAACGCGGTTGTAGACGCGCGCGAATGAGAGTAAGCACTGAGATCGCTTCTCCTTCGAGATCCTGTCGCGGATAACAGCTACGAGTCGTGGGAGATCTATTTACGATACTGACTCCTTAGTTTCTTCTGCCACTTCCACACCTCAGCGAGTCGTTCACAATCTCGCGTTCGATGATATCTGCTCTTCTTCGTCCGAGTTAACTGGTTAGTAATTCTGGTAAAGCCTTTTCTTGGGAAGCAGTCAAGAGTGATCGACCGTATGATTATACGTGAAAGTATTTGATTTGTTGCGGCGATCTTATAGGAATAGATAGTATCATATAATTGACAGTCTAAATTAAGAAACGAAGTAATAATTAACATTTTTTTCGAATAATATTTTAATAATATTCTAATAATATTTAAATTAAAGAAGAGATTTAAAAAATGTACTCTTTATAATGGAAGCTAAATAACTGATTGTTTTCCGTTTCTTTTTTATTACGGACTAACTTACTACTTTAAGAATCAGCGTTGTGCAAAATTTATACATAAAAGCATTGTTATGTTTAATGTATTATATGTATATATTTTTTTACTTTGATTCATTTTTTGATCGCGTTATCTAAAGAAAGGACATTGATCCTTTAGATTTTCGACTATCTTTGTACGCATCTTTATAGCTATAAAGCCATTTCTGTCATCCGATGCTAATACCAGGTGCATCCTTACAAGGTTGTGGATGCGTTTAACGTCGAAAGAAGCCATCGTCCGTGATCGTGGGAGCCGTCCGTTGCATTTCTCGCGCCAGTGTCACCATGGACGGTACTTCGAGAATTCCCCACGGAGACCACGAAAGCAAAACACAATTCATGTTTCTTGGATACCGAGCGCGAGATCGAGCGCGACCACTTTTCATTTTCGCGAAAGAAATCATGGTACTCCTAAAATGGCATTGTCAGTGCCCATAGTTCGATATGAAAAGAGCATAATACTGCGATTCGATTTAATCCCTTCAGAGCTGATTTTATTGGAATGTTAACAAAATTTTTTTAATTTAATTCAAACGCATTTTAATAAGTAATTTATACTAAACAACTCATTTTTTTTTTAATTTTGACTGTTTTTCCATATGCATATTATGTACATCTGATCTTAAATGATTGTCGATAAAATTAAATAATTTTAACGGGTAATTTCTTTAAATTTGATGTTTATTACGTATACAGAGTCTGAAGGGATTAATATTGAATGCAATAATGGAAAATTATTTTTATTACTTTTTACATTAATTAATTGGAGTCAGTTGTCTGCTCAATTAGAAATATCAAGTGTGAAATAGACTTAGATTAAAATATAGATTAAAATATAATCATACAGGACAACAATTTTGTTGACGCAAATTATTACTAGATTGTAAAAGCTTGCAATTTTGTATTGAAGCAAAATTATTTCTTAATTGTGCAATTCAGCAAATCTTAGTAATTTTTATAGCGTGACTGCGATGTCTACGCCATTGGATATATCGGAAGGTCGAAGCAAGGTGCGTACGTCAAGTACGGCCCTCGACGTGCCTTCATCCAAAGCTATCCAATCCCGCCTCTAGTATTTACATGCGTTAATTCCACTGAACGTAAACGGATCCCTTGAATCAAGTATTCCGTCCTGGAACACCTTAACACGATCTGTAAAGTATCGACAAGCTCTCACGCGATAATATCGCTCCTGAAAATGAATACAAAATATGATAATTAAAAAATAAACTATATCTTTCGTGATAATATGTGAAACATAAATTTACAGAAAGATTATAAAATGAAGTTTAATTAATCCTCCGTCTGCAATTTGAATCTTTTTACTTATGTGTTAAAACCTATATTTAATAAAAAAAAAGGAATTTCAGTAAAAATAAGAAATTGTTAAAAATGTATAACTCAATAAGAAAATCAGACTCCACCAGCCTTTATTTTGGAGAAATTTGACAGTAAAATTTCGCATGTTCCAGAAAGACCCAGATTGTATACGGAGAGTTAATTATCCATTTCAATCTTTAAGTTTGAGAAAAGACGTTATAAAAGTTATATTTTTATCATACATATGAATTCCTAAAAGATATAATTTATTGTGCCCAAATAATTTTTTGTTTATCGTATTTAGGAAATATGAGAATGCGAAGATACATTAAATTAAAGCGAGAATATAAACACATGTAGTAGCAAAAACTTCATTTGTGTTTCCAGATTTAACTTCTAGTTTTTGTTCATTCTCCTTGAATGGTAGTCCATAAAATAAACGACGTTTATTTCGTAGCCTGTCAGACACGCATGCGGTCGTTCGTTTAAACACACCTTATCCTTCAATAATTCTGTCGTGTGCTGGTGCGATAAACTCTGCAGTTCACGTATGCACCGTCCGCGTGGAATATCCAACCTCGAGGATCGGAAGAGGGCAACCTTGAGCCAGTAATGCATACGTGGTTTGCTTATGACCTACCCCATATGACGAGGCACGTGATGCCGAAGGCAACTGGAAACCGGAGGAGCATGTGCGGCCAACGCAAATATTTAGTTGGTAAAAGGCAGGGAAGACACGGGAAGAGACTGCCTCGTAACGCTTTCCCTTTTTCCTTGCTCCTGTCATAACAATGTTGATGCGCAAAACGTATTCCCCTGCAGCGATATATACCTCAATGCTGCCATATATATGTTCACACATTTCACATGCTAAACGAGACGGCTACATCCTCGTTAATGCTGCCCGTCACGTCAATACGTCGTATAATTTATACAGCAAGGCCATTGGTCGCACAAATTAAAGATTACTTCTCGATCGCCGATGTAACGATTCTCTAATGCCTAAAGGCGATCGCGGAATGCCCACATTCACACACGGAGCCGCACGTATCCTCGTCTACGAAGTAAAAGGGCCGGATAATTGAAGCCGGCTTCTCCACGGGTCTCCGAATCGGCCGTTCCGGACGAAGTCCTTAGAAGGAAACGAAGCCGGTATCGCGGACATGCGATCTGTCTTTATGGTCCGAAAGTGGGCGTCGGTCCGGTCTCACAATGCCGGAGTAACGACGACACAACGAGAACAACGACAGTGACAACGACAACGACAAAGACGTGAAACGACAGTAGGATGAAGGACTCCCGTCTTGTTAAATCACGACTGCAGTCGGAGATGCATGTGACTGCACATCCTCTCGTACATTCGGGACTCGCCAAAGTTTTAGAATGTTTGACGTCTTCATAAATGAAAAAAAAATTTTAATCGAATTATGGTATTTAATTTCACTTTGGATTTATATTTGTTATTTAATTTTAACCGAAGATTTCTTTCGCAGTGTTTTTTTAATACCGCTATATTAATCTTTAGAGAGTAGGGGTCTATATTTTTAAAATCTTATAGTTTTTCCTCGAGTAAGATTTGTTATAATTCATTACATTTTTTTTTTATATTGCTTACCTCTAAATGTGATGTTATTTTAGCTTCACTATAATGGCTTTCCCAGTGAAGGTTAATTAAAATATACATCGTATTTAAAAATGTATTAGCATTTAGCTGAAGAAGTGCTTATTTAAAATATCATATAACATCGTGTGTTATGTAAAGATAATAATGTACGATAGGTACCTAGTATTCAACGAGGCATCCTGTAATGTAATACTCGCCTACGTATGCGTCCGTTAACGATTTGCTACGCTAGATTGTATTTTAAAATTTGCACCATTTACATCCGGCGATACCAAGACATAGTCGAGAGATAGCGGGGCCTGCACAAAGTATGTAATGTATGGATAAAGTACTTAACTATCGATTCATAGCGTTTTTAACATGCAAACAATGAAAAGGTAATAAGGCAAGCAAAAGATAGCAAGTAGCGGCCGATTTTCATCGCTTGTCTACTCAAACCGCATACAAAATCGCAGTTGACGCATTTTAAGCGCAGACAGCAGTTTTAATATCCGGTTCTGAATGGTGTGATATTTTTCCTGGAATGATCGATTGAAATGAAAAGATAGAGAGATTGACGCAGTGGCGCATTATAACGATATTGTGTTCTTCTATTCGTCGCGTCGATGGGACGCGAGCGAGCACTAACTAGTTTTGCGCAATCCGTGGCTTGGAATTAATTATTTGAGATTCTGGTCTCGGCGGGGTTTCCGACGAACCGCGGGAGACCTGCAAATCCAGCCTCCGGCATTGAGCTCGTGATTTTTATCTTAGTGGGCTGCAACGAGGACATGATACGAAGAGTCGCGGGTGCAGAGAGAATACGAACTTTACTTTCATAAATCTCGAAAATTTGAATCACTAATTACGCTTAAATTCTATATTATTGCGCTATGTGTGTTAAACTTTATTATATTTAATTTTTACTGAAAAAGAAATCTAGTTACAATATAATTTAATTGAAAATTCTAACATTATTTGGTACATTCCTTCAGTTTGTCTTTGAAATTAGAATTCCTCTGTTCCCTAGAAATTAGACCTGATAAGAATTAATTATTTTTTCTTAAATATACCAAAATTTCTGGTTGATTGAAATAATTCTTTTTTGTTATTGTAAATATACACCAAAATTTTTTGTTGATCCACCTTTAGTGCAATAATAGGTTAACGTACACATAATTTCATATATAAGTTTTAGCATTTGTGATAATATTTCAGGTATTATTATATTAATTTTGTTGTTTTACAATTTAATAATTAATTAGGAAACTGTACTATCGATATAATTTCTTTTACCAACATCTTTGCATTCAAGTTGGCGTTATTATATTTTTTCAGGTCTATCAAGTGGAATACGTGATAGTGAAGTCTGCGAACTCACCGAGACCCGCGGCTTGGATTCTGGAGAGATCTCTGGATGGCGAGAACTTCCAGCCATGGCAGTATTATGCGCCGAGCGATGGGGAATGCTGGACGAGATATTCGGCACCGCCTGTCGCGGGTAAACCCGTTTACGTCACCGACGACGAGGTCATATGCACCAGCCAGTACTCCAGACAAACCCCCATGGAGAACGGCGAGGTGAGGACATGGTTCTCGTTTCATAAAGCTCGAAAAATGTGATCCGCCGATATATCAGCTTCTTTTTTTTACGCATGATTTTATCTTCTTTTACAGTCGCTCCTCCCGAAAAAAATATCATTGTCTTGCAATACCAATCTTATTTTATTTCAGTGAATTTCTTGATAGTTTTACGCACACATTTGCTGCATTTTAATAGGTATATAATTAAATCAATAATAGAAGTACAATTAAATTAATCGAACACTTTTTCGTAGAAAATAAAGTTACTATTATACATCAAGCAACATTTATGCACTTGCTAACTGTAACTTGTCCCCATAAATTAGTTTAACATTGCAAAACCAAGAAAAAGAAAGAAATTACTCAACTGACGTATAAAAAACCTGCAACTACCATTAAGGGTCCAGAAATGTTGCTACATGTGCAAATAACACAACGTATTCATCGACGTCGAATGTTGCCAGAGTTGAAAACGCGGATAATTAGCCCTTACTAAAAACACGTCGAAGTGCATTTTTCGCGCGAGCCCTTTAACTGCTAGCCATAAAGTAACATAACGACCTATCTCTAATAACCTGTTGCATACAAATGTCAGGCTGCCAATCGGCGCACCTTTATGTGCCTGATCGTCATCGAAAATGATTCGTCTTCACCTTCACTCATTCATTACAATGATTTAGTATTTAAATGTCAGATATTACCAATGTAATTTCTTTAATGGCGCTTTATTTTATCGGCAATAAAATAATTTTATTCTCGCACGCTCGCTCTCTTGATAAAAGTTAAATATAGAAAGTTATTCGTATAGAAATTAAGAGATTATTTTATACTCTTTATTTCACAATTGTATCTTGTTGCTTCTTTTGAAATTCTTTTTTTGGAAGTGTTAAACCAATATAAGAAGAGTTATACTAATAACATGTGTGATGCAACGAGTACGATGCATTTTTCGCAGCATTCGTTCCGCTACGAGCGCGACTAACCGTGTCATTATCAATAGTCCTTGCGAAAATCCTCACGGCCGCACTCAGCATCGTTAATTATCGTCGATTTTATGGAGCCGCGCGTGTGCAATTACGCGATTGGATGATTAGCGGGAGCTGATTTTACAGGCAACGGGGTTGCCGGCCCGCTTGTTTCCGGTAGATCCCGTTTTTCGTCCCTCCTATCTCTCTCTCTCTCTCTCTCTCTCTCTCTCTCTCTCTCTCTCTCTCTCGAGTTTTTTTTTAAGTAATAGTACGGAGGCGACTTAAGATCATTAATAAACGGCGAACCAGGCGCCACTTGACATAAACAAGCCTTTCTCGATCATATATATAATGGGTGTTTCGAAATCTTTTTTATTGCATTTTTAATATATTTTATAAATTTTAATATCATTAAAAAATATTTTTCTTTTATTATATCTCTTAAAACTTCATTAGCAAGAATATAATTGATTGAAGCTTTTGTTATATCTTAATTTCTGCATGTCAGATTTGATTAATTAATTCTTATACTTCGATCGTATATATCATATATTTTAAAAACTATTGATACTTTGATGCGTTTATATATATATATGAAAAGTCTATTTTAAATATCTAAAAGTAATATTATTGTAGATGAAAGTTTAGAAGTAACTTGGATAATTACTGTATATATATATATACACACACACACACACACACACACACACACACACACACACACACACACACACACACCGTTAGTTCTCAATTAATTTCTTTTAGTAAACCATTACGGTAAATGGCGACTTGAATATTAGAAGAGATGCATTAAGAACGAAATGAAAGTGTACATTTCTGCTATTATTCCGAGCCATTCTTGCACGAGATGTACGATTGGCACTGTTTTGTGACGATAATTTACCATTCACCTCGTTATCATCTGGATCTGGAATAAGTTTACCGCAAGCAATGCGTTTCTTTATGTTGGAAATTTATAAGTGACTTCCTTTATCTTCTTCCGCGTATATCAATTTGTTTTATTCTAGCTGCGTTTCTAATTCTTTGTGGTAAGAATATTGAGGAAACGGTATATGCAATTATATCTATGAAAGGCATAATTACTTATAATTACATTAACGCGCGTTATCATCTATTTAACCATTAAATGCATGAAGATTTACTAAACTGAGATCCATCTATTTGAGAAATAATTTATTTATAACGGATATAATTCATTTTTAACGGATTATTTAATTACTTTTTTTAGTTTATTTGTAATTAAAAATTTTTAATTTTGTGTAATAATTTAATAATCACGCTTATTTAGTAACTTATATTTTTTTATTTTATCTTGTAAAGTATAAAGTGTATTTATGTATTACATCCGCATTTTAAGTTTTTCTTTTTAGAAAAAACTAGGAGAAAACTAAAAACATTTTCTTATTTAGACAGAAGAAACTCTTTATTTTTTTTATGTCTCTAATATACATAAACATATTAATTTTACAGCTAATACACTGTAAATCTAATTATATAACAACTGTAATAAATGCTTCAACTTAGATGTATTAAAAATAAGTAAATGTACTGCATACAAAAAATTGATTTACACATTTAAACGTATATTTACACAAAAATTAAATTGCATGTGAAGATACTTATTTCATATTTAGATTTGCAATATAGTGCTAACATTATTCAGTGAAATAGCGTTTAATATGCTTACTACTCGAGAAACCAATTTTCAATATTATTCCCCCGTTATTCCATCTACCTGCACGAATCGTTAAAAGACACTTTTGCGACTAGACCGAGGAATAAAAGGTAATCATCTGATGACGAGAATCTTTAGGTATGAGGATCTCTTTTTCGTGGCGGAGACATCTCTTCTTGTGAAACGGCAGCGGGTGCAACGAGTTTGCCACGGGAGATACACTTCCATCCTCCTTTGGTCGCCTATTCTTTTCTCTTCCCCATATGTCCGACTCGCGTGTAGAAACGTAAAACTACCAAGCTTCCTCCCTAAGGAAGGTGCATACGCGATACTCCCTTATATGGCCAGGTAGTGCCATACATGGCCGGAATGTAGGAATCGCTGTTTTTGTATCATCGATTCCCTCTTAACGTTTCTCTCTTTCGTTTCTTCCCTCATCGCAATTCCGCGTGCACCCAAAGCTTTAATTATCAGCTGAGTTACCGAGAATTCAAAACCAGGTGACATCAGCCTGCTTTTCATTCCACGTGTTTAATAATTTTTTCCAGTAAATAAATATTATTTTGGAAATTACGCAGTATTGCAGCTTCTGGAGAAATCTCTTCAAATAAAAATAGGAAGATGAGAAAGTGAAAGAGAATGGAAACGTAATAGCATGAAAAGAACGATTTTGCTGAACTGTTAAAAAATTTAACTAGATACACACACAGACTTAAAGATAAGAATAATTCTATTGGACCGTCAAAATAATTACGTAGAAATGCATCTCAAGCATGAAGAGCAATACTGCAAAAGTTTCGAAATTCTAATCCCAGTTGGGATGTTCTACATAATTATTTTGATGATCTAACAAAATTATTTTTTGGGTCGTATATATATCTAGCTAAATTTGTAGATACTTCAGCAAAACTGTCCTTTTCGTGAGGTTATGCACAAATATTAAAAACAATCAATACGTACATAGATACTTTGTTGATTTGTTGGAAGCATGAACAAAAAAAATTAAAGACAAAGTTTGGCAATCAACGAAAGATCGCTTGGTATTCTAAATACAAGCGATTGTTCCTTATTAGGTACCGTATGCTCTCCGTTTATGGAACTCGCCGTTCCATTCTTAGCACGCGGCGCCATTCGGGGATGATTTACTTCTTTGCCCATGTCTCTGGAATTTAGTAGTTTCGCCCGCCGACGCTAATTGACCGTCGCTGATCGTTCAACAACCGTACCATAAGAGTACAGACATTGCTCTGATTTTATTTGCTTCCTTTTCTTCTCACTATTAAAATTAATTATATAATTAATGTTATATTTAGGCAATAAAAATAGAGATCCTTTCTTATTTTTAAAACTATATATTTGCAATAAAATTATAATTAGAAATATACTTTGGGATCAAATTTTTCGAATGTAGATAAGAAATTAAATTATTATCGAATTATATTTTTTATTATTGCAATCTCTCTCTCTCTCTCTCTCTCTCTCTCAAATATCGTATATATTTGTTAATAGGTAATATTATATTATACTATAAACTACTTAACGAGAGAAATTGTTGTGAGAATGTGTTGTTAATGGGAATTCGAATTCTTTATTTGAAAGATCCACACGCACTTGGTGAACGGTCGACCCGGGGCTCTGAATCACAGTGCGACTCTGCAAGAATTTACTCAGGCCAGATTTGTGCGGCTCCGTCTTCAAAGTCTCCGACGTAACGGCGAGGCTGATAAGAGACGTGCATTTTATTCAATAAAGGAAATCAATATCGGAGGACGTTGCCTGTGCTCCGGACATGCCGCTCGATGTCGGTACAGCGTTCAACACGGGGTAAGTGCACGACGATGCATGACATAGTTACTAACTGATAAATATTACAACGTATCATCGATACTAGCACATATATTTTTAGATGCGTTTCAAAAATACATGTATAATAATCTTATTAAATTATAATTTATGTAGGAACAACATAATACCTAATTTAATAGCTATATTGACTTAGAGTTTCCGAACGTGTTTTTAACATCTCTTTTTCGTTAAAACATTTTGTATAATTCTTTTGCATAGTATTCGATTTGTAGCAAAATATGGAATTCATCTCGTGAAAATTCGTGGAAAGCTTATAATGACACAATTTTTGTGGCTCCAAAATTGGTTACGCTCTCGAAAACGGACATTTAGATTCAGCTGCTTGGAAAATAAATCCGTCGAAAGTGCCATAAACTTGTCAGGTCTTTGTCCGCCGACGCCGCTAATGGCGGGGTCTCTCTCGAATCGTTGCCTCCTACAAAGCCTGCAGAAACCGCCAAGAATTAAGGTTTCGCCACGATCGCGCGGAGCGGATGCTTTCGGAGGCGCCATTAGTTTTTTTTTTTAGCTACTATCAATGTTGCGGTTTCTCTAGTGTACGTGTTCGGAGTTGTGAGAATTGGAATTGAAAATAGAATAACGAATCATGATTAGAACCGTGAGAATTGCTCGTTCACGTAACAAAGAATGACCTAATTCTTTCAGTTCATCATGTGATTGTTTCGTGATTTATGTGGATTATTTGAGTTATATATATTATTAAAACAAAATAATTGTTAATTCAATCGCGTTATGTATTATTGTGAAACAATTTTATTTGTAATACTACATTTTTTCAAGATTCTATCAAAACGGTAAAATCTGTTAAATGATTTAAACAGTATTATTAACTCTAGAATGCTATCGATACGTAAAACTTATAAATAAACAAGATTATTAAGAGCTGAGCTATGCCTTCAATATTCATTAGGAGGTCTAACCTGTTATAAGCTAAAAGGATAAGCAAAGAGAAAGTTTTTAAAAATTCTATCTTTTTGTATGTATCAGTTTAGATCTCCTAGTGGATAGTCTTGTAATAAAGAGCGTGATAAGTGATTTTACTTTTTTTTTAAATTTTGTCATGTATTTTATTTAAACATATGAGAAGACGCACATATGAATTTGGATTACATATTTCATATCATTTGAAAATTGAATTTATAGTGTACTTATTCTTTCTTTCTATTTAAATTAATAATTAGATTATCTGTATTCATAAAAATCAAAATTATAAATATTTTGTTATTAAAAATAAAATATATGAAAAACTTGTATTGCATTAGTTAAGAGTGACTTATTTCACTGTACATAAAATTTCTTTATTGACGATACTATATAATTCAATAATATAGCATTCTAGGATTAATTCATCTAAATATATATATATTATATATACACACACATATGTACAATAATATAAAATTTCTAGTGTTTACCTAATTATAATTCTCTAATCAAACATTATAGCGCTTTAGAGCCATAAACACTATTTTCACGTGATACAAACATAAAATAAGAATAGACCGCATTTAATGCGAAAGAGAATGCGGGTTAATAGCGAATGAGTAGCACGGAATAAATTTATAGCACTCATGAGACAGAATGAAAATGCAAACGCCGTGTTTTATCCCAGGGGATGATTCACGTTTAATTACGGACATTGCTGCAGTTTCTCAGGCGGCACAATACGCGAGCGGGAAGACAATAGTCAACGCAAGTGATTAATTACTCTTGTCCGTGGCATATTTCTTCGCGAAGCTAGAGTTTCTCTCC
>NW_017305987.1:2712784-2735037 GCF_001594115.1 Trachymyrmex septentrionalis | reverse complement strand
CTCTCTCTCTCTCTCTCTCTCTCTCTCTCTCTCTCTCTCGCAGCTGCATGCAGAAACATGAATCTCACCTTATGTCGCTACAATCCAAGAATGGATATTCTGTGTTCCATGCAGCCGGCTTTAACAGACAACAATAGTTTACTATGTCTCTTAACAACGCTGTCGCTAAAATTGCGAAATCCCTTCTCGCGATTATTCTGTGCAAAGTTCAAAATTAAAAAAATTTCCTACACGATATTCATAAAGCAACATTTATTTTCTCATGTTGCATTAGCGTCGCTATCAAAATACATTATTTGTACAGAATACGAATTAAATAAATTAAAAAATATTTTTATTTAAAAAAATAAAGTTCACCAAGAGATTAATTTTATTATTTAAATTATTTGTTATATATTATATAATATAAATATAATCTTTTTTTGATAAAATAATAAACATTAAAATTAGAAAAATTAATCTTTTTATATTATAATTACGAAATATTATTCTTGTCTTTAATTAAAATTGTAATAAATGAAAGAGAGATATGTGGAAAGTATAAAATTTTTTGCTTTCCGTTTTGGTTTTCAAAATTTTATTCACGAGACCTGCAGAATGACAAAAGATGTTACATTGAGCGTTACAATTTGTAGCGTTACTTGCTTTTGTGTCGCTGCCAATGTACTCAACATTCCGAGAATTTTGCAAACATTTCGCGAAATCGTGGACGCGTAATGTGAAGAACATTCATTATGTCATTCATGATGCAACGTTACGTTCTACCGCATCAGAATCACTACATCGCCGTAAAGTGGGCATTGACCTTTGCATTGTAGCTTACTCGTCGTGTAATTTTCACGACGTTTATTTATTTGATACGAGTTAAGTACACGCTCATTCAGCGCGCGTCCGTTGTTATGAATCGAAATGGGAATTGTTGAGGAAAGTGCAATGGCAGATACAACGTGAAAGCAAAAAAGAGATGCGCGCGATGATTGAGAGTATAGGGGACGTTGATTTCTTGCCTGTTTATCACTATGAACGAGAACACTGGGGAGTATTGTGCCATTATCAAGTCCGCATACAATGTTACGGTCACTTTCACAATTGATATTTCTTTCGTTGCACTTATCACTCGAATGTGTTTTAGTCAATTAACATTAATTACCATACGTTTGAAACAAATTTTTTTAAATGTTGCGAGATAAAAAAATGAATTATGGTAGCATTTTTTTAACTTTATTTTAAAATATTTTAAATTAAATTTTTTTATTGCAAATACACATAGATATATCATTTAATATTTTTACGTTAGAAAATCATGAATTTCTTTCTTGCCTGATGTACAAAATTTTCATGCGTTTTCGGTGGAAGATTTAAAATGCCTTAAATTTATTTTATGGTTTATTTATATACCATAAATCTTTCAGTTCCATAAAAAATTCTGTTTAAAAAAAATATTGATTTATCTACAAAAAAATATAATTATTTTTTTATGTAGTCATTCATATTATTGCGTCATCAATATCGTTCTTTTTAATGACGTTCTATTTAGTCGACTGCATACGAATTAGAGGAGAAATTTTCACGTGAGATTTATTTCTCGCAATTTTCAAGCAACATATAATTTATGAATCATAAACAAATGCGTAAACATGTTCTTGATTTATTAATGTTTAAATTATTGATTCCTATGTTTGAGTATATTTATTTTGACTTATATAAACCGAAAATTATTGAACCTAAAATTTATATATTTTTCTTTTTTTTAATAAAAGAGAAAGATTTGCTCCGAGCGATGAATTAGTCAAACAATCGGTCGTAAAAATTAAGGCCAACCATTCTGAGGCATCAGAAGGATTTCATTTTTCGGAGGCCGGGTTATCTTGATTCGAGAATAACGGCGCCGAAACATTATGGTTTCCGATGAAATGTAATTCAGGTTCATTAAACGTCGCCGTGGCGAAGAGTAATTGCAGAAATCGGGGTTTGATTGTCGATCGCAGACGGGGCAGCCATTATCATCGGCAGTAAATAATACCCAGCATGTGTTAATGGAGGGATATTGCAATTGACCGGAGTAGCCTGTTCGTTTGTCACGCCAATGATAAGGCCACACGCGTCGCGTTAACCCTTTCGCTCTTCCGCATGCATTCACGTTTATCGGACGCGCGATATTTCGGTGAAATCGAAGCTCATTAATCCTGCCGCAATTTATTTTCGGCTAATTCTTTGTGCGATTTCTTCGGCCCAATTCAATGTACTCTCCAATAAATACGAAGTCAATGCAAAGTAACTGACAGAGAGAAAGCGAGTTATCCGGTGATATTAATCATTAATCATTAATTAACTGTTATTTATAACTTGAAGATGATTATTGATTTTATTGTTACATTATAAAAGAACGATTTTAATGAAATATTAAAAAATTTAACTAGATCTGAAAAGAATTTAAGAATTTTGTTGGATCAAAATGATCATGTGGGACACTCCAGCTGATTACTGGAACATTAAAACTTTTTCCAGCATTACTTAAACATTCGACATAATTATTTTAATAATTCAACAAAATTATTTTCAAATCTATATATATATTTAGCTAAATTTTTAGATACTTCATCAAAATTGTTCTTTTCGTGTATAAAGTATTGTGGTATTGCAATTAATTATGACGGTTTTGTAATTGTTTTCATTATAATCTCATTATACTCAAATATAATCATATGTATCGTAATATTTGATATTATGAAATAAGAATACAATGGTCCTCGTTTGTCGAGAAAATTTAGAATTTACGATAAAACGTATTCAAATCTTTGAGCTGTTTATAGTTTCCTCTGTGATTGGGTAATCTGCTAATTCCACGATATTATGACATTCGCTGAATCTTTTAAACGACAAAGTGAAACTCGTAAACCGAATATATAATGTCCAGCGCAATGTGAACTCTACTCTATGCTTGGCAATATAGTTATCTGCGATTATATGCATATCGTTTGCACATTCGGATAGGCGACCGCGTCTATGAAGTCCCGTCTTTATGATCCGGCAATGCGGTAACATCCGGAGTAACATTACTGAATACATCGATTCATGACTAATCAATGAATCAATCAATTAATTTTGCGTCTCAAAGCGATTGCAGGTTAATAACTTACTTATCACAAAATTTATCAACTGATGAAGGAAAAATTGTTAATAAATATAATTAAATTATTTTTAATCCTTTGATATCATTCTCGGTACGGTATACATAATACACTGTAAAACATGTTTGTATTAATACTCTTGTTGTTAAAATTTTTTGTCGAAAAATTTTGTTTAACACGTCCGAATATTAATTTAAGATAATGTAATTATATTTGAGTATTTTATGTTAAATTAATATTTAACATTTCTTAGTGTCAAAATAACACAATGAGTACAAATAAAATAAAAAATGTATCTTAAAACGTAAATTCTAAGACTAATAGATATGTATACGTGTTAAATTAATCATATCATGAACGTTAATGAAGAACCCAACAATAAGTATTAAATTGTCATGTTATTAATTTCTTGATAATAATTAGCAAGTCAAAGAAACAGAACGATGACATAAATCCCAAGCAACTTTGCGATAAACAAGTTTCCACAAACAGACTCAAGAATGAGCAAAATTATTACATAGAGATATTGCAGCATAACTGGCAAACGCCTCCTCCTGTAGCCTATCTGCAACATATCTGTAATAGATCGCGCGTATTCGCCGTATGACTTAATAGATAAGCGTAACTTAAGAACACGGATATTCGCGGCATCTGATAAGCGTATTTCACGTTATCTCTCAGCATCAGGAATGCGAATGCGAGCGCCACACGTGCGGTGAAAGATGCGAAAAATGCTGCTCCATGTACAATCAGATCCCGTGGAAGCCCGGCACAGCTGGCAAGGGCTTTCACTGCGAGAAGTGCAACTGCAATGGCCATGCAACGTCCTGCAGATACGACCAGGAAGTGGCCGAGAGGAGAATGTCCATGGATATCCGTGGGAAATACCGAGGCGGTGGCGTGTGTGTCAATTGCTCGGTGAGATAATAAGAAGTTAAATGAAACGCAAACGCGTTCCATTTAATTGATACTATCCGCAATTAAATGCGTCCTAAAGTGACAAGCGCACGCATCCTGGAAAACGAGTCATCCTTTAAAAGAGAGTAATTAATTACAGAATAATATTTGAGTAATAATCTCAAAGTCTCTCAATTTTTTAAGGCCAAGTATTTCCTACATACACTTACGTACTTAAGGTACGATTTGAATATTATCTACAGAAAATTATACAAATAAAACATATTTATAGTTCTTTGTGTCCTTAGAAATTAACTTTTACTTGTGCGGTTAATAAATATCTATGAAATTATTAATATTTAATATTGAAAATATCGGATAAGTAATAGAATAAAATAGGATTATATATATAATTAAGAAATAAGGTATTACGAATACATTTGGAGACATATTTGCAAAATCTTAGGAACATACGACCGGTATAAACTGTGAAAAATGTGAGGTTGGCTACTACAGGCCGAATGGCGTTGCACCTGATGCATCGGAACCCTGTTTGCCCTGCGACTGTAACATACGTGGCAGTACAGGCTACTGCACTCCTGACGATTCTTACACGCGTATGGGAAAGGTAAGAGAATGCTAGAATTTCACAATTGCATAAATATCCTAACAAAAACATTTAATTACTCTCTTATTTCAAAAGTGACACCTCTAAAAAAAAATTAAGTTCACAGAAAAGGAAAAAAATAATTTTTTTAGCTGGATATAGAAAATTATCAAATACTATCGGCAAAAATAATAACTTGAACTTTTTTAAGTTATGTGACTTTTGAGATAAGAGGGAACGATATTATATTCAACAAGTTGAAAAATAAATTCGTGCGTATTAAAGTTTTTTTTAATTAACGTTTCTTAGAGCATTAAAAGTTTTTTATTTCTTCGTTATCCAACGTAAATTTACCGCGGTTGTTTTTGCTAAATCTTAGAGGAACGTCGTTCTTCTCTTCATCTCAGAGCCGCGTGTAATCGCTTGCGCGATCATGATTTACGCGCGTATCGATTATCTCGGTAATCTCTAAACAGGGCCGTTCTCACGATCGATCCTAAATGGTCTAAATACCAATCGTGCTCCAGGTAGCAGGTGCGTGCGAGTGCAAGCCGGGATATTCAGGATATAAATGCGATCAATGCGCTGCCGGTTATCGGCAATTTCCCGATTGCATGCCGTGCCCTTGCGATTCCCGCGGGATCCTGCCGTCCCATGATTGCGAGGGCGATTGTTTGTGCAAGGCGAATGTTGCCGGGGATTTCTGCGATCGTTGCAAACCCGGATACTTCGCGCTCACGAAGGATGATCTCGATGGCTGCATATCCTGTTATTGCTTTGGCGTAGCAGATCGCTGTACTACTGCGAGATTACAATACAGCATGGTAAGTCTTTTTTTTATATAAAAGTTGTAAGTCTTTATTTAAAAGAAACTTCTAACATGCTACATCTTTATTAGAATAGGAAAACTTGAAATACTGAAAGTTGTACACACAGAAAAATTTCATTCTATACTGTTAAGAAAAATGATTACTTAGTTTACTTTTATTCTATTAATTGTAAGTTATGTTTAACAAAAAATTTTATTGATAGTTTTAAGATATACAATTTTGAATAACTTATTATTATGTATTTAAAACAAGAATTTTTTTTAAGAATATCATAAAATATTATAAAGTTATCACGCGCGCGCGAAAGAAATTTTATATAATAAGTAAATCAATTTATTTAATTTAATATTGTTTAAAGTATTAAATTTCTAGGATTCAGAATTTATTTTGAATAAATTTGATGCTTGTGAATTTGATAGATTTGAGGATACATGAACTTTTGAAATATTTGAAACTTAAATATTAAAATAAAGTTAGTAGTGTTTATATTTTTCTGTGTGTAGTTCTGTGATTTTGCGCTGTTTTCTTTGTGTAATTCTATTATCTTTACTCAATCTAATTACCTAATGAATTTGAATTAGAAACTATAGTAATTACATTATCAAAATTGAGTGTCTAGTCTAAGGAAAATTTTCCTAGTTGAAAAATATACAGGAATTCGTTGCTTATTGAGACATTTTGTTAATAGGAGCAGTTAATCTTGAGTAACTCTATACGTATATGAGATAAGATTTATCCTGATTTATAGCGGAAAACCTCGTTTGTCAAGAGTCAAGATCAGGTTGACAGGTGTAAAATTTAAAACGATTAGTTAATGTTCTCCTCGCGGGCATATCATTCGGTTTAGGGCGTTAATCTTGAGCGACGTTCTCGTCGTGCATGATAAAGTGTATAAAGAGACAATTACAGTTTATCATTCTCGCCAATAAATTGCAGACCCGCAATTACTATGACAGCAATGACGTCGAACTGAAACGCACAAAAAACGCGAATTACGTTATAATATAGACATACATAAGAGCCTTTATGGCACATAATTTATTGAAACTTTATTAATAAAATTATTTTTTTTTACTAATTGTGTAAGATTATGAATAATATTAATTATCATAAATTGAAAAATATAATTAAATGATTCCTTGAGGAATCAGTTATCTCTTTTTTATTAAATACGATTTCGCGAAAAATAATTGGAATTAAGATAAAAGAAAAAAGCGATAATAGGAAGACGGGTCGTGTGACTTGCTTTTTTCTTAGATTTCTACACTGGAGAACTGGTTGGTGACTGACATGAACGCGTCTCGGGCAGTCGTTCCCACCTTGGACATGGACAACGAATGGCTAACTGTGGCAGCGTTCGACGTCGAGTATGACAGTCCTTTCTGGCTGGCGCCACAGATTTACACGGGGAATCGCGTATCCTCGTACGGCAGCAATCTTACGTACTCCGTTACGTGGGTTGTCATGCGAGGTGACACCAGTGGTAAACCGACCACGCAGCCCAACGTTATCCTAGTTGTAAATATCCGCTCTCGCATTTTTCCAAGCACATTTAATCCAAGCCCTAGGAAGAAAATAGACATATATATAATAACGTACAATTCACGCACTCGCGAAGGGTAACAATGGGATGCGCATAGCGTACGGCGAGGAACAGTACAATGGTCAAGAAGCTGAAATAGCGGTGCCTTTACGAGAGCAAGGCTGGTTTCATGTGCGAAGCGACGTTCAGGACATCCCGACCAGATTGAGGAGAACCGAGTTTCGCGGGGATCCTGTGACGAGGGCGCAGATGATGCGCGTTCTCGCCGATCTCAAGTACCTGATGATAAGGGCGCGATATCATTCGGAGCAAATCGAAGGAAGGTGCATAAATCTCCAACTCTTTATCGGGCGTACATCTCGCGCGTGGATTTTAGCTTTATAGTAAAGCGTAACGAAGCAATCTTTCTATTTCTTACTAGTCTCCAGTCTGCTATATTGACGGTAGGCGAATTATCACCGGATGGCGAAACCGACAATCTGATCGAAATATGCGAATGTCCCAAGGAATACACAGGAATGTCCTGCGAGAACTGTGCCTGGGGATACGTAAAGATGCCCATCAATGGTTCCGATCATCAGGACCGTCAGAAATGCGTGAAATGTGACTGCAATAGTCATGCGGGCTCCTGCGATCTCATAATGGGCGAATGTGGGGTGAGTTTCTATTAATTTTATTTTATATATAAAATAGAAACCAAAATATACATACAAGAAGCTAATAGAAAAATAGTTACTGCTGTTAGATGTCTTATTGTCCATAATAAAAATATTAAAGATAATGTAATACATCAAAACAATCAATTACCTATTAATATAATGGACTTAATAAATTGGCACAATTAATATAAGTTTAATAAATATAAATTATTTTCTAATATTACGAGTAATATATTAAAATAACTAAGTATATAGAAAAAATTTTTTTTATTAGCAAGAATATATGATGTAATATACAAACAAAAAGAAAAGTTCTCTAGTGTGCAACTGGCTTTAACGTAGCCACTCTGAAATTAATTTCTCGTGGCTGATCTTCAGCCGGTATAGCAGCATACTTAAAGTACCTGAACTCACATGGATCCTGTGATCTGCGGCAGCTATATAGATTACGGGATCTATAGATCGCGCGAGCTATTTTACCGACTCAGCAATGAAAATCCTTTACTTACCTATTCGTTGTATATTCATGCCGTGCAGATAGCGATACTAGTTTTAGCTTTCTGTAGGAAAATTTAATTTTTCCACAGAGATGACTAATCCGCAGTCATTTGGGCTTAGCAAACTCATGGATTCGAACTCAACACACTGCGGATACTCATATTCATTTACGTCACTACACTTATATACACATACTTTCGTGAAAAATAATGTGAAAAACTACCGAAAAAAAGTAAAATAAAAATAACAAAATGCTCATACTTGTATTTGATAGAACAAGGACTAACCCAAATTAAAATTATTTTTATTCAAAGCCGCTTATAAATATAAAGATGAAAAAAGAAATTTTGTTAAATTTTTAAAACTTATAAATTCAATAAAAAATAACGATATGCAAAGTTGACTCTTTATTTTTTTCTCGAATTCAATTTTTTATATTATTGCGATTTTAATTTAGATCACTTTTTTTATATTTAATTTTTTTAGTAAATAAATAATTTTGCCATTAATTGAAAGAGTTAAAACTTTTAATTGTAAAATTAATTTATACCGGCGGTTTTTAGACTAATATTTAATTTTAATTTACGTGGCATGTCGTTTGCATAATTTCCAGACGTGTGAACATCATACGGTAGGTCCAAAATGTGATCGTTGCGCTACAGGATATTACGGTATCGCAACGAGAGGCACCAGCGAGGACTGTAAGAAATGCGCGTGTCCACTTTTCGTTGACTCCAACAATTTCAGTCCGAGTTGTCAGCTTGACGATCCCACTGATATGAATAGCGGATACGTGTGCACGCAATGTCCTGAAGGATATACCGGAGATCATTGCGAAACGTAAGGAAAATAAATAATACATATATATTTTACATAAATATCTTTTATAAAATTGTAAAGTACAATGATTAAATTGTTAATAATAAATATGCAAACGCCTTAATTACATTATTCATAGTAAATTAATTAATTACAATTGTCTCTTACAATTGCATTTAGCAATTTTATACTCTTTTAAAAGGCTATATTTTGATCTTATGAATAAAAAATTTATATTAACCTTTTGCCCTACGATTTAAGTTCCGATGGCACGTGCCATAATCAATAAAATGTTTTGGAATTTACGTTTGAAAAAAATTTTTCTCGTAAATGTCATGATAACCATCGTAAAGTATAGACTTTCCTCTTACAAATTAAAAAAAATTAAACTTTGTACAAACGACATATCACGGATCTCATCCATAATATTCATGTTTGGCCTGATTTCTTTACCACGAGTCTCACACGATATTGTAGGCGAAAGGGTTAATATATGAATAGACGTTTAATTTAACATATTATAACAAAAAATAGTGTAAAATGGCTATAATTGTTAGACGTCATTGCATTTTTTTGAATACAATCGAGTAATAATTATTAAAATATTATCATCGAAACGGAAGGCTTTAATTTCGATTTGGGTGAAAAGTTGTGATATAGGATTCTACGGTAATCCTGTGATACCTGGCGGTACTTGCGAACGGTGTCCTTGCAACGGTGGTGCCTGCGACCAGGAAACGGGTCGATGTTTGGAATGCCGCGGCAATACTGAAGGCTGGAAGTGCGAGAAGTGCAAGGAAGCGCATTATGGAAATCCTCTGGAACAGAATTGTATGCGTAAGTACCTCCATACTTTACGACAATCTCTGTAAACTCTAAAATTGTTCAATAATTGCGAATAGTCATCTCGGATTTCGATATTTTTAAAATTATTTCTGTCTTCCGTATTTGATATCAATTTTCTTTTTTACACGAAAATATATTTGTATTGAAAGTTACTACTAGTAACATAATTATTGACACGATATTGCTGAAATGCGTTTTATACCCCCAACATTTAACTAATATATCATTATAATTATCAATAAACTGCTACTAAGATTTATCGAATGCTTATGACAGATCTGCCAAAAATAGTGACAGTCAGGGACTTTCCACTACAAAATAAATTAACATAGCAATTAAATTAAAGGACATATCATTAATTTCATTAATAGGACATATTACGAGCATGGGTACCGTTTGTGTTTCAGCGTGCGACTGCTCACCCTTTGGTAGCAATTCAGTCCATTGCGAGCAGACAACCGGTCAGTGTCCTTGCAGGCCTTTGTTCACCGGTCGTGACTGTTCCTCGTGCATCGAGGGCTACGGGAACGTGACCGCAGGTTGCCGAGAATGCAACTGCGACGTGGGTGCCATCGACGGGTTCTGCGATTCCGTAAGCGGTGTGTGCAGGTGCGCGCCGAGCGTGGTCGGCTTCCGGTGTGATCGCTGTAACGTGGACCACTACGGCTTGTCGGCGGATGGCTGCAAAGGTAAGTGCCGTCATCGGTATGCTCATGCTTTCTTTTAGATTCTATTATTGGGCTCTGACTTTTGTCGCGATACGAAGTAAGTCCGTGATATTATATCATTGCTTGCTATGGGAAGACATTTATCTTCAAACATGTCTCTTTCACTCGAAGGAGATTTAGAAATTCGATTAAAACCACAAATAAAATATCCAGTTTTTAAATTAAAAATTATTTAGGAATATGTTCATTATAAAAACTTATCACGCATTTATACTTTTCGTTATTAAAATGAAATTAAAATGACATACGAAAGTTCGATGAAAGAATCGATAATCTCTCGGACTTTTTCATAAGTAGAATAAGATAAGTCGCGCATAAATATTAATAAGTCTAATTTCTTTCAAGAGAGAATTGCGTCAAGTTTAGAAACAATTTATACGCTATTAATTTTAACAGCTGTAAAGTTTGTCTTACGAATTATGTATCCACTTTTTATAGCTATGTTTAGTATAGAACAAACATATGTAGATTAATTCCCATTGAATTATCTAATATTTTTCTTTTCTATCGTAAAACAGATAAATTGTCAATCTGAAAAAGATTAAAATGCTCCCATAAAAAGATTTGATGATTTTCTTATAAATATCGTAATCGATTTTATTTGTGAATTGCATTGCAATTCTATTATTTTATTAATTTAAAACGGTAATAAAATGCACCTTATTCGTATCCATCTAACAGATTAATCACAGTATTATTGTGGGCCTTGAAGGCCTTACATACATCGATACGAAGGTAGTCCCATGCCTGCTTGCGTTCAAGCAAGACACGAATGCGAAGAGTAATGCGCGGCTCTTCATCTTACTCTAATGCAAACTCGCGATATTTATCCCAGCCTATTCTAAGTACGCTGCACTTATCTACCTTGACAGGCAGTTTAGAAACGTTGCCTGAGATTTACGGTACTGAAGCATACTTTTATTGCAGAATACCGTTCGCGTAATCCGTTTAGACTAATTTTAATTTACGATCACGTTTACGAGCGCACATTGTTTCGCATGGATCGTCAAACACTGCATCGATCTTCGTTCGTCTTTCTTGAGTAATTTTCAAATCGTAAAAGTTAAAGCTTAAAGTTGTGGAAGTACAATTTCATAAAAAGTGTATGTTTTCATAAATACTTATTTATATCATAATTGTATATTTATACTCGTATATATCTTTATAATGTGTAAAGACTAGAAAAAGAAAGCGAAAAAAATCCCGAATGATTAGTATCGCGTTGCTGATTCTATACATATAAATATATTTATTTTTAACATCTTAAGAAGCTATAAACGATTGCTGATAGAAGATCGAATTGAGTATGCGCAGCATAGACTGATTGAGGCGATTAAATGAAATGTCGGGCAACTTCAACTTAGAGCCGGCCGCAAAAGTGAGGCAAAAAGCAAAGCTACCGGCGTGTAAATTGGATTCAACAGAGACGATAAAGAGCACCAAAAGTGAAGTTCATCGCGCGAGATAACTCGAGCCTGGTACGACGTAATATTCCGGTTCGCATTAAAACGTTATGAAGATATTTACAAGTAAAGAAAAGCAGCGACGAGAAGCCGCGCTAAGCTGAGAAAATTTTGATACGATATCAGAATTTAATGTCCCTGACGAGCGAGACAAATGATCTTGTGAAATTTATGTGTGAAATCCGGATTTTACACGCCTCGTTGTGGCGGCACCTTTACGATTGAGTCGGTCGACAAATTCCGCTTGCGAACACTTGAGATCGGTCCGTCAGATCGCCAGCTACTATGAGGAACCCCATAAATCGCAATCATTCAGCGTCGTCGGCCGGATCTCGCGAATCCGAGACGCTCTCTCGTCATCGCGCTGATAACCGAGGTTTCTACCGGTCGCGTAATCTACAGTCGCTCGAAATCCCGTTACGAGGGGGGGGGGGAAAGAATCGTGCGATCTCGATGGAGGATCTAAGGTATCGTCGGCTTAGTACTAAAACGACCGGTCTGCGTATCATAATTTAACTCGGTTTACGCGATGCGTAAATCTCTCTTCTAATTACTTGACGCGAAAACCTTATATGAGATGTTAAAGGAAATGAGAAATATTCTTTTTCCCATATTAATTTATTTTTCAATACTCGTATGGTTTGGATAATTGCGTTAAATTCCAAGGAAAGTATATTAATCGTTCATAATTGGAACAAGTGTCTCAAACGTGTTTTGATTAATTATCTTATTTATCTGATTTACACACGAAAAGACTGAATTTGCTGAAGTATCAAAAAATTTAGCTAAATATAAATGATTTTGTTGGATCATGAAAATAATTATGTAGAATACTCAAGCATGATGAACGATAACAGCAAAATTTTTAATATTCAAGCCACCAGCTTGGCTGCACAATAATATTTTCAGATCTGTATGTACAAATCTCTCAAATTTTTAGATATCTTGGCAAAGTTCTTCAGTCCTTCTGTGTAGAAAAAAAACGTTATTTTTCTGCCAATGAAGATAACGCAGAAAGGGATGATGAATTTCATCGGTAATGAGGATTGACTGGAAGATCGACTATTCGTAAGCAATGCGTTAGTTTAAGCATACGTCATAAGTGGCATCAGATACGCAGATAGATACCCGCGAGACACGGCGCGCTGTTCATGAGTTTCTGGTTTATTTAGATAGATCTAGTTCGTTTCAACCTGAGGCTCTCGAGAGAGCCGTCCACGATGTTAATTAACTTCCTGTGATGGAATGCCACCTACTTCTTTCTTTCGTCTACAGATGATACGCTCCGTTTAACGTGGATCGCCTCAACGGCGACATAAATGACGTTGATGCACCTGTCAGATTATTGCTATCAGTCACGGAAACAGCCATTTCAAATCCTGCAATTGCGCATGCTACACTTATGCAGTAGTTCAATCATGTACGATGTCCTAAGCAAACGTGCGGAGAGGTCCAGCTTTATTGGATGATTTCATTTATTTACATATTAAGCTGTTTCCCAGAATTAAAATATCTTTAAAATACGATTTCCTTAGTAATATAATTGCTTACAATAAATTATCGTTGTAGCAGTTTATTTCTCAATTCTTGAATTTTTTGTTTATTTTATTAATATAAAATTACCTCCAAGAGATTTAAAAGAAAATTACGTCCTATACATCAAGTGGGTAACATTAACGACGAGAAACAGCATTACGTATTCGCGATTTCGATATCGAGATATTGCGACGTAAACTGAGACTGGCGGTTTTCCTTGCCGACCGGGAAATTAATTCGATGTGCATGGGACTATCGATAATGGCCCGTAAATGTCGCGTTGCGGATGTTAATGATTAATCGTTATCTGAATCATCAAGATTTTGCGATTGTAGTCGGCGAAAGTTTAGAAATACGCATACCGACGTCAGCTTGTCAAAGAGAGAAAAAAAGAGAGAGGGAGAAAGAAAGAAAGAGAGACCGCAAAGTGCAACATACATCGCATTGAATGCTAATCACAGGATGGCAGCTTGCATAAATAAGTGATGGATGGATATTTTGTAAATTTAGTTTATGTTAATAGGATATATTTATTTTAAATACTTTGTAGCATAAACACTTTCTTTGCTGATTAGTGGTGATGCTAATGTATGTATCAAGACAGAATTTTCGTTTAATAAGCTTAAGATCTTGTTCTGCAGGCTAAATATATCTTCCACTAGCGCGACGTTTTTACTATCTTATCCTTAGTTATGCGAAGGGACTGCTCATGCGTGAATAACGTAGGCGGGCGATCGAGACGCGAATTGTAAATTTTAGATTGTACCGGCGCCGCCTGCACGTCAAAGGTCTCGAGACTCCCTAGATATATCGGTCGAGTTGAACATTTCTGCGGTATTTGCAAAATCATCTTGACTGTATTGTTAAACGAGAAAAGGAGGCGGGTGTCAACTGGCAGCGACTCGGAATAAATTACATGGTGTCGATGAACCATATTTGCGATCCATCTTTAAAAATATTTTTAAGTAAATATTAAAAAAAATAAGACATATATCAGCATTGATTATCTATTAAAAATTATGGATATTAAGACAAGAATCATACTTTTTGAATTTTATTCAGTCTATAAATTCTACGACATTTAAAGTCATTAAACTGTGAAATTTCAATAGATCTTAATCTTTATGCTAATGAGTATACTAATTAGTATATCATTTTTATATTGAAAAAAAATTTTTTTAAATATTAAGATAATAATAATTAAGAATGTATTGTAGGATGTAAATTCACAAATTGCTACGCGATATTTTTAGAAAATTCTCTACATTTTGACATATTAATATCACTATTAATCAGAAAAAAAAACTGTTAAAGAGTATATATATCCAATTGATATAAATCCAGTTAATACAACTTAGTATATTGCATAAAAAATCAATACCTATTTATGTGAGCAGCTTGTAATTAGCATTTAGTGCGTTGCATTTTGCACGTTGCAGTTAAGAATTGTATACAAGTCAAGGCATTTCTGAGACTCAAGGTATTTCTTTATCTCTCGAACCCATTTTTAGTTTACCGCATCTTCTAATATCTCATAATGTATTTACTATAAGATTTTCCGACTTACCGGCTTATTAATTACCCCTCATGAGGATATATTAATTCAGCTTATGTAATGAAACGCAACGCACTAACTCAACGCATGTATCCCACGATAGAATTGAATGGACATGCAAATATTAAGCAGCGCAATTAAGTAAATCAGGAAAGAGAAATCGAGAGAAAAACGTATGTGTTATTCCGCGGCGGATCTATTCGATCGTGATGTTCAAAGACAGCCTTATCCTAATTTAAGTGGCATAATTAACGTAGTCGACGTGCTTAAAGCGCGTCGCGCGACACACTACGACGTAGCACCTTAATAAAATCGTATTTTCCACCGAAGACCGGAATCGTGGCTTCTCGCGTGCCTCTCGGAGTCAGTGCAGTGAAATCTCGCTTATCAGAATAAACGTCGGGAGATAAGGCGGTTTATAAACCGGAAGAATTTGTAAATCGAGAAGTCGTATTCATCTACGTAAAGAAAAATGCTCGCCACGAAACATTTTTTAATATAAACTGTACGGGGCGAGTTTTTTTGAAAACCGTATCTTGCAAGAAGATCTATAATATCGCAGGTATTTTAATTAGACATCTGCGGAGAGTCCATGGAATTTACGATAAATGGTCTTTAAAATTATAGACACATGAAACCGCAGGTCTATTTAATTATAGATTTGAACGAAAATTTCTGCGGTTTTTAGACACCTGCGAAATTGAAGTATCCTGCAAGAAAGAAGCAATAAATTTCACAAACCAAGAGAATATAATTTCAGAGAATTTAGAATTTGGAGATTCGTAGAATTGAAGAGATTATAGAGGATTCTAAAAATCATATATTTTCGGAACTATAAAAAAAGAATGGGAAATTTTGTGTGAAATATTTGATTTGGAATTAAAAATATGTGAAAAATTTGGAGATTAAATTAATTACAATTAGAGAAAGCAACCATGCTGATAATAAAAACAGTTTGAAATGATAACATCCAAAATTTATTTTTTATTTTTTATATAAAATTCTATTTTTATCGATAACTCTTTACTTCAAAACCATTATAATACGAAGTTCAGATAAATACAGTCGCACTATGCATCATCCGGACGTACCAAAATAACTGCTGCCACGCAGGCTGCTGATGCGGTCGAGACACAATTAGCGGTACAATCTTAATCGGGACACACGCCAAAACGAACTCCCGTCTTTATTTGAGCAAACGAGAAGGTCGGCAAAAAAGAAAACTCGAGGATGCCGCATAAACGAGTCATCGTTATTCCTGCCTTGGATTTTGAGTTTGCTCAATGACTGCTGCTTTTCAATATGTTTCAATCTTCGAAATTTGAAATTTTTAATTTTGTAAAATTTACAACACGAAACATTAACGTTAATATTTCTTTTTTTTTAAGCTTTCTTCAGTTTTTATTATTGAAAATTATTGATATTGAAATTAGAGAATCGTCAGATTTTAATCTAACAATTATTATGCCTGTTTCCACCAACGTGGATTAACTTTAATCTCCTTTAACTTATTTCATATCCTTTTTAACTATCATATCTTTTTAGAACTAGAAAAAATAAAGAGTTAGTTAATCAAGATTAAAATTAAATTACGTAAATGTTAACAATAAAACGTAACGACGCGTGAGGCATTTTCTCAGCTTATCGTTATTCTGCGAGTTATGAACTATTTTCAAGGTGTTTTACGGGCATATCTAATCGCGGATCCAACTATTTGCAATAATAGACGGATACTTTTCTTGTTCGTTATTGTGGACGCGTTCCGGTCATTACCGAGCTTCACCTCGTAAAAGCGCCGCTCTCGCTACCAGAGCGGCAATTCCTCTCGCAAGAGAGATTCTCAATTAAGCCTCCACTTGCGCTCACAATATGCAACAATAGCGATGTAACATGCGTACGCTAGCCGGATAATGTATACGCATTATACCTGAATAATGATTGGTGGACGGAAATCGGCGGACATAATAAGTATAACTTCTGTCTGTGCGTTTGTGCTCGGCGCCCTTGTAACCGCGAAAAAGATTTAGAGATCGTTGCACACTTAAATTTTTCGGCGAAAAACATGCGGCTCTGGGGTCCCAAAATCCGTATCTCGATCTTTATTTCAATCTTTCGCTAGAATTTTGTTAATTAAATATAGTTTTTTGAATATGGGAATTTAAATCTATTAAGGATCTAAATTTTTAAAAATATTTAGGTATTTTTTACTGATAACCCTTTGATTTTATTTCATGAAGTGTGATTATGATTTAATCGATTTTTGGAATTTTTGAAAAATCGCTTTCATAAATTATATTTTTAATAGCCAGAGCTAAGCAGATTATCCCGAAGGTTTCGGTTTCACAACACAATTGCACAGCAGTCTCGCGTTTCACGCAAAGTACTTTGCCCATTTACGTTGGTAACGATAAGTACACAATGCGTCTCGCACGAATATTACGGTGCCGTAACGCGGCGTAACATTGTGAGACACGTAAGTGCGAAACACAGCTCGCAGTGGAAATGCTCTTAGCGCATTAGTATTCGCGCGAATGAGCAGAATTGGCGTTGTTCGCCTCGTCGGCTGAACGTAGATTGCATCGGGAGAGACGCTGCATAATACGTAATGTGTATACGTATGCGGCAGCAATGAGAAATCGAACTACCGTTTCCACAAAGTTCTATTTGTCCCTGGGGGCATCTAAACTTCTGCATAAGCAAGTTTGCATTTAACGCAATCTTTGCATAGATGAATCACCAGTTTCGTATTGTCAACGTTCTTAGGTCACAATGATATTTTCTCGCAATCGTTCGTCGTAAAAATGACCTAGTCCAGAAGAAAGACCCGTTATTAAAACGACATGGTATTTTCTCAACTGACCAATGTTTCAAATGAAGTAATTATCTTCTTGATTATTCCTTTGAAAGTGTTAATCAGATATCGGTTGATGTATAACTAAGAACTGGCAGGTAACATATCTATTTTAATTTTTTTAATAATTACTTTGTAATAAACTGCATGGAAATAATGACTTTGCTGAAGTATCGAAAAATTTAGTTAGATACAGATCTGCAAATAATTTTGTTGAACCATCAAAATAATTACGAAGAAATCTCAAGTATGATAAGCAATGCTGCAAAAGTTTTGACATTTTAGCAGTTAGCACGAGGAATTAGTTCTACATACACTGTTAAATTTACAGTGTCAAATTTAATTTAAGTACAGCTACTGCTCCTACTCAATATATTTATTTTATAAACTGAAACAATGATTAAATTTGACTGTTATTAGTGGCATTTAACTATTGTATTATTTTAGTAAATAAAATAACGATTGAGTAAAAGCGGCTACTTAAATTTGACACTAAATTTGACTATAGATTTAATAGTGTAATTATTTTGATCGTCTAACAAAATAATTTTTAGATCTAACTAATTTTATATACTTCAGCAAAACCTTTTTCATGTATCAGTTTTTTATACTCGCACCCATAAAAATGTGATTTCGCTATTTAAAGATCGAGTATTGTATATATCTGTCCGCGATATTAGCTACATTTCCGTAGCTGCGAGTATACGAAGCATCGCGGCGGTGACCGTCGCGGCAAACGACGATAATTACCTCGGCGCGTTTCCCGGAGGCTCTTCTATGGCATTTTTTTACCGTCTACCAGAAGCAATTCCCGTCGCATATATACGTCGCCCGCGGTTCTCGGGTTTCCGTCCGGATAAGTCGATCTCCCAGGGCGAGAGACTCGCAGTCCGCCCACGTGTGCGCCGCGGTATCACGACCGCGGATCTGCATAAGCAGATGTAGATGCACGTTCGCGGATAGCGGCGGAAAATAAAGAGCGCGGTTTTACAGCCGAAGCCGGGCGATCTTGAGGAATCGAGGCTCGACGCTGCTCGTTAGAATTTTTTCGCGTCTCGAAGACGACGTTAAACGCGAGTAGCTGCCTCCTCGGAAGCCATTCGAATCCTATATGAAAGAAATGCCGACTTTTAGTTAACGGCGCTTTGAATAACGCATTCACATATTTGTATTAAAACTATTTAAAGCGGGAGTAAAATATGTGAACATGTGATAGTAAAGATAGAAGGATAGTAAGATAAAAATCCAATATGAATTCAGAACACATCTTTATATGCGTAAAACATTGATTCTATTTAATTTTTCTTTTCTTACAAAGTATAACATTTCTTTGGATTTTTATCAATAGGAATTTCTTTTCAATTTTACATTACGACACTAGCTGTTCTATGCAGAGGAATCCGGATCTCTTTAGGAAACTGATCGACTAGCGTGCTGATTCGAAACAAACGCGATTCAAGCTGATAAGAAACGACGCCCATCTCCACGCAAACGATTTCGCGGCACATATTACAAACGTTCCATTTACTTAGTGAGCTCATGAATTCAAGCGTTATCTAACGGTTGAAATTCCATGAGCGTGGTATCCCGCGATGAGTTTGGAAAAGACTCATTTTATAGCACACTTCATGGCTTCGTCTTTTATCAGTATACATTGTTTCATAAATTGGTCCTATAAAATATCATCCTTGATCCTAAGTGGTTCAGCATCCTTAGTATTTAAATCGATCCTTATATTTGAGACAGTTTTAAGTATAGTATTAAGATATCATAAGCCAATTAGAGGGCTGTATTAGCATCTTAAGACATTACTTAAGATGATCTTAAAATAATAACGAATTATGAATACTGCTCTTAATGTCTATTAAGCTAACAAGCCAAGAGATGTTTATAATTTTATAAATCTAAATTTTTAAAGATAAAAGAATAAAATCAAGATTTCTGAGTGAAAAAAGTTTCGGGCAAAAGTAATTAAATTGCGATTCAAATCTCTTTTTTTTTTTTTTTAGGAATTATTGCATTATTTGATGTTTATGATATTCTAACAAAATTGAAGAATATACTTAATAAATTTATAAGAAAATGAAAAATGAATTAATAGGATTAGTTGAATATGTAGAACTTAGTATCCAAACGAAACTGTTTAATACAAGCATTGACATTTCATTTAAATATTTCGTTTTGGTCAATGAATCCAATGATTCATGATATGATAGTATACGACATATTGGATTTGATTATTATTATTTTTGACATTCTGTAAAGAATAGCGTGGCAAAATTTAAATTAGTTTATATTAAAAGCACTTAATTAGCACTAAATTGTGATACAAATATTTTTTATATTATCATATTAACAGTCATATTAACAAGTAACTTTTTAACAGTCATGTTTCAACTTTTTTTAAAATTAGCACAAAATGATTTGTTGCTAAACTGTTATAATAACAAAATCAAAATTAGAAAAATAAATTAGCACATAAAGAGCACTAAATTCTCCTAAACATTTCACCTAATTCTGCTTATGTTGACATGCTAGTTTAGATCTCAAATATTTGAGATCTTTAAACAAATATTATTTAATAAAGCTGTTTTTAATTTATTTTTTGTTAGATACTAAAATATAAATTTACATCAATTTCTAGCAGTGCTTCGTACTTACGAACAAGACTGTACATTAATTTCTTAAATATTTTAGTAAATAGTTCAATTTTTTGCTTGCTCGATTTTTTGTGAATACTATAATCAATCTTTATTTATATCCTTTGTATTAAAAAAGGAAAAGAGCTGAATAAACGTGATATAAAGATCACAGGTCTGTCTTTTCGATCATCGGGAACGCATCAGTTAAGCATCAGCGACAAGCACCGCGACAGCGCTGATAAAACATAGAGATGTTAAATCGCCGCGACATATATGTACTTGAATTACTTCTTGATCGGCTCGGTCATGCAGTATGAGTGACGCTTAATATCTCGTCGGGTACGATACTCCATTTCTTACGCGCCGAGCTGTGAAGAACAGACTTGCAGCTTCCATTCCGGAATAATACCTTATCGATCATGCGGCACGATAAAACGTCATTTCCTTTTTAAATCGTCGCGAACGTACGAAGTGCGGCCGATTTGTGGGTCCGATAAAATCCTTCCACATAGCACGGCTTGCCACCGGTTAACAGGAACGAAAACATTTCGCGAATCTCCCGCACACAGTTCCCTTGTCTCTTCTTCGTCTTCTTCTTCGCGTGGTTTCTCTTGCGATGTAAAAACTCGACGCGCGAAATTGCGGAATGCCGTTTCATCCATCGCGACATCGTGATTTTTCAACAACAGTCTGTTCCAAATTATGGGCGAAAGTACTTTGAAATACAGAGATTCGATTTATAAAACAACCCAGTGATGCAATTTATTAAAAATAAAAAATTATTAATTCTCATATTTCTGTCAGTTTTATCTTAATTTATATAAATTTATTGTCATTTTTTATTATATATTGATTTATGTTTATATTAGCTTTATATCGGTTAAAACAAAATAAAAATATCAGATTTGATGTGAGTTTAACTTTTAAGAGGTAGGTAGGATGATCACAGCATCCCAGATATAATTTTCTTTAAAACTTTGGAAAAAGGAAATAAAAAGTATTGCCGAGTTATCCAGAAGCCTTAAAGTTTATCATTTTTATTTCTCTCTCTCTCCTCTCTCTCTCTCTCTCTCTCTCTCTCTCTCTCTCTCTCTCTCTTTTTCTCTCTCTCATAAAGGCATATTTAATACAACTTTAACTATGACACAATGTACTAGCAAAAAATATAACTAAAATTAAAATTAGACATTCTTATTATTCTAATTATAATAAATTAACGATTATATTAGAGACCACCAAGAGCTGCTGATCGATGAACATTAGACCACGTAGCTCATTACCGAGGCACGCATTCGACACCCTGCGGATCTTTCGATTTCTCTCGCGGTTCGAAATCGAAGTTCTACATCATCTCCATCGAATGTCGAAAAGATCATCGTTATCAGATTTAATTGGTGCCCGCCGATCGGTCCGGCTGCCAAGCTAGCTTCTCCCCAGTGGATTCACTAGCGAGCACGTATACTCGCTAATGATGCAATCGGCCCATCAGATACTCCTGCAGCCCAGCTTCTGCTTCTTCTTTTTCCTTCTCTCTTTCCTCTTTATTCCGTCCCTCTTGCGCGGCTGGTCCTTAACTCCTTATATACCCACCTGACTATACAACGAGTCTGTACGTCTCGTTCGAAGCGCGTGGGCTGTGCTTCTAACG
>NW_017305987.1:2683625-2712684 GCF_001594115.1 Trachymyrmex septentrionalis | reverse complement strand
GTTTTAATTATCGTGGAGTAAAATGAGCATTCACCGCGTCTGTATCGTTAAATTGAAGTGTCTCTAATTAGCGTAGCGATCGACCATTTAATGTCGGCTGCTCGAGAATCTTTCATTTCACGCTGAACGGTGCGAATGTCTTTTCTTGATAGTTTTAAAATAATAAATCTCCATTAATTTAGTTAATTTAATGGATTAAAAATAGATAGTCAGAGAAATGGAGAAAATATTTGATCTTGAATGTTAAAAAATATTTGTTTTATATTATATTGTAATTTAATGGAATTTCTTTTGGCAATAGCATGCACATATAATATTTAATTATATTTATAGTTCTTATGATGATTAAGAAAATTTAATTCAAACAAAATAAAGAAAATAAACGAATGAACATTATAAACATGATATTTGAATATATTACGTACAGAAGTATCTGTAGTGAGGTGTGTGTGCTTTTTTTTACATTTATCGATTTACAATAACATGAGAAAATATGATAAACGATGAGCAAGTTCGATGTGTATTTTATTCACCCGTTAGAGAAGCAGTATCTCAACACCTGGCTGTAACATGTTCAAGATTCCTGGTAAAGAACGCGGGTCTGGCCAGTAACGTTAATGTATCGCTGCACGTCGGACGATCTCGAGATTTCATTCATGAAACTCCGAGGCTCCTGCTGGTCGTTGGAGAATCTGTCGGCAATGAAATATCAGAAACAGAAAACCTCAAGTTTTACGTAGACTAGCGAATTTTCTCTCGCGGACGATCATCTCTCTTAATTAATTTTATAAATAATGCGGAGCATTAAAGATCGAGCAACATTGAATTCCTTGCTTTGCATGCATGCTTGCAAGTTTTTCAATTAATTGAACATATAAATAACGTACAGATATAGACATTTATAGACAGATATATAGTATGTATATTACATATATGAACTGTGCTTCAAATTTATCTTTAGATATTTTTTCATATGTACTTAGAGCAAAAAAAGGATTAGAAAAAATTATCGTTATCGTCGTGAACTATTTAAAATAATTCACTAAATAATTCTGAGTAGTAACGATAACTTTATCTATTTCTACTATTATTTTCTATTATTATATTCTATTATTATATTCGAGTTTTTAATTCGAGATTTTTGTATAAATATCTACTATATTTATATTTCTATAAAACTTATAAAAAATGAAATTAAGTCGTCATTTGTTAACTTGAAGTGTGAGTTAACGTCGAGAGGCAAATGAATTTCGGAATTGTTTGTCGGAAAAATCCGCCGTACCTCATACGAATTTTGTGGAGAGTATCAAGAATACGTTGCAAGGAAGAGTACGCGAATCGAGGATGCCGTCCTCGATTGCATTCGATGATAGCCGAGCAATTGCGATTGTGCCAAGGGCTAAGATCACGAGCTTCGCTCGGCAAGTCCATATATCTCTTCTATCTCGATCGGGACAACGTATACTCTGCGGCCCTCGTCTAGGGTCTATCCGCTCGGGTCGGAGCAACCGGTGCTTTTCATCCGCGAGATTTCGATTGAGGCCTTCGTCGTGCAACGCCATGCATTTCTCCGCAAACACACCACTTTTTTATGCATTGCGATAAGTTGGGACCGCTTATCAAACAAATTAGCTGTTATTTATCATTCCGAAAGTAATCGTCGGTGTAGCACTCCGTACATCCGTTCATTTCTCTCGGTTTAGATTTATATTTGAGTAATTAAAAAGAATAAGTGATGTAAATCAGTAATACTTCAACTATTTTTGATAATTTAAATATATAACATATTAAAAGTATTGTATAATAATAATATAATTAAGACATAAAGAATCTTAAATATATTATTATTATATCTTAATTATACTATAAATTATTATTATTTATTATTACTATTAATTTATTGTGTATAGAGAAATTATAATACACAAATGATGAGGCAGAACTGCTGTTACTAAGCCTCTCAGAAAACGAAACGAATTACAAATTACAAAGAAATTAGTACAATTCCAGAAAGATAAGCTTCTTAAATAATTCGATAGTTTTAAAAAGATAGAGGCCGAGAATGATTTGAGTATAATTGCAAAAAAGCAAGATTAAAACAATAAACGCAGACTTATTACACAGTAAATGAAGACAATTAAAAAGATCAGAAATTAATATAAAAAATACTGACAATTAAAGTAAATAGACTTAAAGCGTTGATACGAACTTAGTAACGGCAGAGCGAAACGAAGGAAAATAATTATATTATATTATATAGAAAATTAAATGATAAGAGATGTAAAATATATTTTATTATAAAAGATGTAATAAATATTTTATAATTATATTGTTTTTTTTTTTGCAAAACTTTGAAGAAGAAAATCTATCTACTTTTTAATTGATTTCCGAGAACAACGAAGATCTTCGAAAAATACTAGAAATATTAAATTATTTAGATATCATGCAGGATATTATTGGGCTTAAATGCGATCAAATAAACGTAATGCACGCGATGCACCCAGCTATATTATACGGCATCGCGAGGTGCATAGCGCAGGTGTACATTGAAGACGCCGCGTGCGTCGTACATCCTGCAGTTAACCCCTCGAGACCTCGAGGGAGTGGTTGAGATATCTCAACGAGCTATGGAATATAATCAATATCGCATCCCGGTGCGGGATGAAAATAAATCACGAGAGGAACAATAATAATTAAGTTCCTCGCTCGTTTATCTCCGACTTTTGCACGCTGTTTGTTGATTTACCTACTCCTTTCTCGCTAAATTGATTTTCCGCACGTGAGAAACGATGAAAGTGAGAAAGCCCACATATTTTTCAATATATTAACGTTCTTTGAATGACAATTTCGAGAAGAAAAATCGTACATCAAAATTAAACGTAAAAACAATACAATTGCACGATTTAAAAAATATAATCTAAAATATGTTCGAAATCGCACTATTAAAATTCCAAGAACGACATCACGAGTTCAAATTCCAAAGAGTTGCATAACTTTGCAAGAGAAATCCGATGGAATCTTCAGATTATCCTATTTCCATTAGCCTCTTGATTACAAGGATGGCTTTTCTATCGGTCTTTTCCGAAGGATATCGTCGCAGGACATCGACGATGCATCTCTCCGGCATAATTTCTCCTATATGGAAATGCCGCTCTGCCCCGTCATCTCATTAGCAATTACTTACCCAGGGATTAAAACTCCATTAGCGTGTTATCTGTCCGACATCGTCCAGATGGCTTGCCACCCGTGTGCGCATGCAACTATAATATGCACGCAGGTTCAACCGGGTTCACCAGCTTGGCTTTCTCGATTAAGCTATTATTATTAAGTATCAGCTTCGATATATAGAGAGCATATTATTTAGTAATTAGGAACTAGCAGTTATTATAATAATATATGTAAATTTTTTTTCGGGCTCACGCCCGAGAAGATTTATATTTTTAATTATAAGATTTTTAAAAGACTTATATTAAGATTTATATGTTTAATATGCGATTTAAATAAAATTACTTGCGCGTTGCAAATTGTAGAGATTCCAGCATAATGTATCTATTTACTCTTACATCAGTCATATCCCACTTACGTTGTTGCTCGCAGGCACACACAAGTTTAATCTCTTACGTACAATCCCAAATCGTTTGCATAATATGAAATCAAAAAATACGCGCCTCGTGGTCGCATATCGATACGTGATCTCATAACCGAGCAATTATGTCGTTAAAATTAAGAGAATAATCTAAGTTTGCTAATAATAATTTTCTAATCCAATCTCCCGTTTTAATCTCGTCAAATGTTGTAGATTTATCAATCGGTCTCTCCACATCTAGGAATTAACGGGGTGATTATCTCTTGTTTTTCGCCGGAATTAAATGATATCCCGCCCAGATTATACGGCTATAGCTCACGGTACGCGAAACGCGTGTCACCGCGAGCCACGCGCGGGACCACCACAGCACGGAATTTCTCAGCAGTCGATCGCTCTATGCAGCCGCTCTAATATCGCGATTATTCCGCTGGGCGCATGTCCCAGCGTGTAATTAAAATAGCCTCGCTTGTAGCCCCGAATAAATCATCCCTCGGGAAATACCTGGATCACCGACCGGAACCAGACCGAGAGAACGCGGGGCGCGCGATGCATCGCACCCTTCGTCGTGTTCTGACGACTGCGGGAGGTCCTCCGCGTATGTCCTCGCGAACTCGTAGGCAATTAATTTTCGTGCGCCGCACGTTAATTTCCATAAGGTGGCCGCGGGCCTCAACGGTGGGCTCGTCAGAGTCTCTGCGACTCGACATTCTGAATGCGAGTCGTGTAACGTGAGTAGTTACTCGGCTGGCTAGTTTATAAATGTAACAGATATAACATAGTCACACAAAATATGTAGAACGTAAACACATATTTTAATTTATGGCTAAGGAATATTTTATAATCGATTTCTTGTTATTACATTGAAAATGATTTCGGGTACGAAACGTCTGTTTTTGTTTGTATGATTTAATTATCGAAGTTAAAAGTACTTATTCGTTTTTAGGCTTGCAGGCCCTCTTTTATATTCTTACTAGAAATAATATGTGGCATTCGAAATTGGCCGTATTTTTAATTAATAGTTACACGGAAAGACCGCTCTTTCCTGGAATATCTAAAATTTAGCTAGATATAAATCTGAAAACAAATTTTGTTGGAAAATAATTGTGTAATATGCTTAAGCACGATAAATGCTGCAAAAAGTTCTTGACATTCTAGCAGCCATTTTAAACGTCCTGCATAATTATTTCGATGATTTAATAAAATTATTTTCTACATCTATAGTTAGATCTGTATCTATAGCTAAATTTTTAGATACTTTAGCAAAATCAAGCGTAATTTGCAATCATTTTGCCAGTAGAAAGGACTAATCGTATTGATTAACAATACTTAAATTGTTACGTAATCCAAGAGAAAATGTATAAATAAAATTTCTTATACGTTAATACGGAAGATATTATATAAAGTAGAAAATTTTAATTATTTATAAAATAGAATCAGTTGAGAGTAATGTATTCTCGGCGTTACTCCCGGCGTTACTTTATTACCAGATCGTACATACAAGAACTTTTTCATGTAGAGAATAAATCAATTGGAAATTTATATTCGACGCCTCAAGCAGCTGTGTAACTAGCTAGGCAAACACTCCAAACGGCAAACGTGCAGTAAATAAGTACGAAAGCCTTTTCTTGCCTTCGCTGTAGCAGACACTGGTATATAAAGTCACGAATCGGTGAAATCTCTGCCAGTATATTTCGCAAAATACGTACCGAATACTCGAATATATTTGGTATTCTCGATTGTTACGCGCCTCTAAGCTGCGCCACGTCGCATTTATAATCGCGTAGAATGAAATTTACCTCTGACTTCAGTTACTGAGATTATCCGAATGAAATAATTTTACCTACAATTTACCCATAACTTGTCACTTCCACGAAGCCTCCGACTTCGTATCTCAATAGATTTGTTTATACGCATCATAAAGTTGGGCGATCAAGTCATAAGATTTTAAATAAGTCAGTGAGGTGTGAAATTTTATCTAAAACTCACACGTTGCAATTTTTTTTTAGTGGATTGCGTTTTAATAAATTATTAAAATTGCATAATTTACTAAGATGCAAGTAATTCTATTTGAAAAAATCTATGTGAACATCAACCATATATATTTTATATTTCATGATAACGATGATTGATGACAGAAGTCATTGGGAGGAAATTTATTTATGTTCACAAGAATATTCTGAAAATCCGTTCTATATATTTCAAAAACAGTTTAATTCAGGTTTGAAAACAAACAAAGGTAATTATTTATAAAATGGCTAGTCTAGAAAAAAAAATGCATGTGCCAGGCTTAAAGAAAGCAAGCGTTAAAATCTGTATTAGTTAAATTAGTAGCTTCAATGAAAAAAGAAATTTTTATTAAACTCCATCTTTGAACCTCTCTATTTCTTCATATTATACATTTCACTTATATTCTTTAGTATAAGCTTCAACACTTTTAGTATTCTCTATCTTTGTCTTTGCAATTTGAAATAGACATTTCAATAATTGTTTGCTTGCGATTGAAGGATGTTCCCTCCGCAGCATCTTCATCCCGTTAACCAGAGATGATTCAAGAATCATGATATAAAATAGAACGAAATGTGTGTTATATGTACTATCTCATCTGGGCATGACTATATAAAAGCTTTCTACCGTCAGCAAATCGACAATCAATTATAAATTGACACGCGATATCCGATTTATTGCACACGTCAAGCGAGAGCTATCGCTTTCTTGAGCCCGTTAACGGGAAAACGATCGATTCACTGATGAAACGAACAACGACTCACTGTATGCCGATATGATGCGGGAAGAGATAGTATTGGTTTCTAAATCGGCATCATCCCCGCGAAAGGTGCTCGATCTGTTACTCTGATTGGCCAGTTTATCGTACAAGAGCCATGCCGTGATGTGGATAATGAGAGATAAGTTTGATAGCTCTCGTGAGTAATAGATGGTCGGGGCGTAGTGAGGTTAATAATTCTACAAACAGGCGTGTTGATCGCTTTTCGCTGTAAACTGCAGATCGACGACAAGATTACTCGCGTTACGGTAATTCCGCTGCCGCAGCAAGGTTGAACTGTCCTTTTTTAACAATCAGTGCAAATGCATTCACTAGACATGGACAGATGTAACAGTTTAAGTTTATGATATACAAGATAATATACCTCCTGAAGAATTAATATAATTTAATATACTTATCAACGCGATAGGCTTAAAGAAGTATTAATTTATATCCCACGTGTAAATAAAATGTGTTGAAAACCAATATTGCGAATCGAGTAATATTAATAAAATTTAGTAATGAGTTACAATTTATTAGGAAAATAAGCGTAATTTGTGGCGTCTTTTACATCGCTTCAGTTTTAATTTTTTTTCATGTTAATTATATTATTTAAAATATTACGATAGTTCTGTGTTTATTTGCTACACGTTTATTTAATCATTAGGCTATATAGTTGTGGGAATCATTTGAACATTATTACTTTGCGAAATATTTAAGATAAATCTATCTATCGCGAGCTGCTATCTGTGTCAAAGTAATTTTCATTTTTTCAATATTTATTTACAGTGAAGTAATTTTATTGAGCGACCATTGCTTTTGCGATTTCAATCAGACTCGTAATAGGCTCGTTGGCGTTAATGTAATTCCGTCGACACGTCTGTTATTCTTATTACGGTAATATCACTTTTCTAAATACATAGTTCACAATAATTTCATTAATAAGAAAATCATATACACTGAGATTGGGGTTGTTTTATTATTGATTCCAATTAGGTGAAAGTTTAAAAGATAGATAATTTTTCGCGTCTCAATAATTTCAACATTAAAGAAATTATGTATTTGTAAACTATAAATTATTTCTCTGTAAATTTCATAAAAAATATATATTACGAATATCTATTGAGAGTAATAAGTAAAAAATTAATGAAAAGTTTATCCAAAGTTCGAAATATATTTAAAAATGGCACAAAGATTACTAGAATTTTATTTCACTGCTGAAAAAAAAAATTCAGATTGTTAAATTATATCTAAATTTTTTTTATAAATATGTCTTTAATTGTACGAACTTTTATGTGTATCAACATTGTTCATCGTGGCAAAGGATAATGTTCTAACTCTACTCCAGAGTGGATTTATATTCTAAAAATGCAAATCGTAAAATTTTGAACTGGTCATTCGATAATTAAATCGATCAATAATACGATAAAAGTAATAAATCAAAAGTATACACGTATACCGGAGCGGAAAATAAAACCCACGGAAATAGAACGCGTCGATCGAAAACCAGTATCGTGAATCGAACGAACAACGATGAATGTACCGGAACGCCGATCCGCCTGATTTAATGTCGTTGGATCCATAAATTTCATACAGATCCGCGTGTCATTATTCGATATTGTATAATATTTTACGCGTATCAAGTATGATATATAAGTACTTTAACATATGTTATACGCGCGGGAGTTAGTCTTGCTAATAAAACACATCATAATTGATCTCGCAAATGCGAAAAAGTTCAAGACTAGGGATAAAACATATATTTTATCATTTAACAAGTGGCATAGTATACGTTGACAGATATAGCGATATAGAATTCTTTTATTAGAGCATTTTTTAAAGAAAGAACTTTAAATAATTTATTTATTACACACACATTTAATTTATAATAATACTACATGTGTACATATGTGTATATTTTACGTATATTTGAACTAGAGAGTTATTAATTATGAACTCGCTTATTCGTTTAGTCGTATGTTTATATTGCTGCATATTGCAAGCACAGCACATTGGAAATATGCATAAGAATATTAATATACGTAAAATCCAATTAACTTTGCGATAAAATTGATCGTCATTCAGCAAGCGGACGATTCGACGATTTACAGTTTAATCGTCTGCGCCTAACATTCTTTCTTCTATAAACATAACTAGTCAATTATTTCTTACCATGTATATAATGATTTACGATAATTTCTAAAATTGACAGGTTTCTTTCATTTTTTATATTACAAGTACACAAGACGTAATTATGTTAATATTTGGCTGCATTTTCATGATTTTACAGTCATGCGTTTGCGTAAAAATTGCACTGGATAAAATTTTTGCAAGTTTTTATTTGTTTATTATGTATCGCTTGTTATCTTTTTTTAATCTCTTTATTAGTCTTGACATCTTCTAAGACCTTCGTAGTAAAAATCGGTTGTCCGATAAATAAGAAGTGAATTTAATTCTAGTTCAGTCATGAGAGCTTAATATTTTGTTCCTTTTGCAATAGTCCACTAATTTTATATACGTAACGATTTATTGATATGATTCATTAAACGTGATTACATAGATACGCAACATCTTTGGGACCATATCAAAAAAATTCAAGATTGTTAAATTGATCTACGCTCGAATTAAAAGCAATTTACTTAATTCTAGACGCAATATACCTCTATAGACCTTTTAAATGTGCTTTATCTAATTAAGGGTAATTAGGTTGCGCACACTTCAAGCGTCGACCACGTATTACAGGTAATCAAGATAATAACACGTATCATTATAAAAGTACGAAAGAGAACCTAGGTATTCAAGACCTTCCACATCTATTGTATAACCGTTTAATAACGTAACGGTGATTATAATTAGAATCGAAAATTTCCTATTTTGTTATAGATATTTCTTATTTCTTAGACTGATCAATCGTGTATTCGGAGAAAATGTTAACAGTATGCTGTTTCGTCTGATTTACAATCGCGGAATATAATAATGCGAGCGGTCGCCCACGTCTGGGCCGCAAGACCTGGGACATGGTGCAAAAGCAGGCGATAGTTAATTTACAGAGTGGTAACATACCCGCGTCGATATTATACGAGAAAATAATTTCGCCCACGCACGTCTAAGTTACAGTGTGTCACGGTGACCGCGTAATGTGAGACTTCGGTTTTGAACTAAAAACGTATAGTATATCGAATAGCCGCAAAAACTTTGCTGATCTATCCAAGTCCTTTTATCCATCTCTACTGGTAGCTGAGACTATTGAGAAAAAGCGAATAATTTTGCTGAAAATTCCTGTGAGACAATCGACACAATTATAAGCAGAATAATATTGAGAATAAATATTATAAAGAGATGCCTACTTCCGGTCCGGGTTCACCGAGCTGTCGAGCTGCGATGATTTACTTTCATCGGTAATCCGATATGCAAATTATATTTGTGCATAGGATTAAATTATCTCCACCTCAGTCGATTTAAAACATCCTTTACATCACGTTCGTGTGATTTATTACTATGTACAGAATGTTTATTCATAAATTGCGTATAACGCGAAGTGAACGAATTTTATCACATCAAATATTATAAAGCGAACAATTGATAAATTAATTTTGGCGCTTTGCACTTTAATGTCTATCTATTTTTATATGTTTTATATTAATTCTCTGATAATATTGAAACTTTAAAAGCACAACCAATTTCTTTATTTTAAATTCTGATCTATAAATTTAAATTTGTAAAAAAGTAAGTAAAATACAGTCCAACTTTTATAGTAAATATTCGTTGCTGAAACTTTTACAAATATGTAAGAATTTTTTTAGATTTTTATATAGTCTGGAATAATATCTACATTCGAAAACGTAGATTGTGGAGAAAAGGCGAAAATTTCACATTGTCGGCAAAGGATTAATATACAATATATAATCTAATAGTATTCTAATCAATGTAATGAAGGATTAGAGATTAGATTAGGAGTTATTTAAAGGATAAGGAAAAGCGCTATTTTCCAGTCGATTAAACCCGTTCATTTCCTCAAGTCTAGTAGTTTTATGACACACGAGTTCTAGTATGTGAACATATGGTTTATAAGCAGCCCGAGGCAGCGCGATGCACGTCTCGCAACACGCAAAACCGAAGAATGCCGATTTTCTCATTAATCACACGCATGAGCCGCTCACGTGGGAATGTTTATAAAACATCCCGGTGAATGAGGCCAGGTTGACTTCTTCATTTTTCGTCTTCCGCCGATCGAACCCTTTGACTTCCATCGCCTCGGCTTTTTCTCATTCCTTTTTCCTCTCTCCTCTGCCGCCGTCGCACTGTCGACACCTTAATGGGATGCGACGCGAGATTTAGAGCAACCCCAGAAATATGACGATAATATGCAAATATTAAACGCGTCGCATCTCGTAATCATTGCCACCAAGTGTGTGTAAGCAGCCGCATCTTCGCCCTATTCTTGATGGGTCTTACAACGCAAGACGTAATTTATCGACGACGATTTTTAGAAACGATTATAAAACCCCAGCATTATCGTTATAATTTACTAACAATATCCGACTTGCAATGAGACAGTTTACATTTTTGCGTATTATCGACAATAATTCTGCTCAGCAGATGAGATTATAATAAAGTGTTGTTTACTATTATTAAACTTAAATTTAAACAGAAGTGAAAATAGAAAAGCAGCTGCTTCCCATTTGCTGGTATAATTTTTAATATCAGCAGTACTGTAAATTTTTTAGTATACTAGAATTCAATCACGTTAAATTGATTCGCAATCACTCGTCATTGTTCACTGATAGATACTTTTTTTTCTCGCGGATGAAATGAAAGCGCAGCTTTCGGGCCGTGACTCGTGGTAGCACTCAGCAAGTGGGTGGTACCAAAGTAATCTTGTTCTCATACATAAAACATGAAGAGCGGCATTATGTTGCCCTGCCCCTCTTTGACTTATCGGCGAGTTTGAGTCGACAGTATTTCGCGACGTCTGCACCATGACGATCGACGAAGGTGCACAGCTTGTCGTCGAGGGAGGGGGAGGGGGGCTAATAAACGCACACTCCCTTCATAAATTTATGCAACAGGGTTTAATATACATAGCCCATTTAACGCGCTAGCGCTAAAGTAGTAAATTAATAACGGATTGAACGTCGCGTATATATCGATCATTGGTCTCGCATTTCCCAAAGTGATTTTACGAAACAGGACATGCTAAGAATATCGAAATTAAAAAACTGATTTTTTCGGAGACTTATTTGTATAATAGTTATTTTTCTGAAGAGAAAATTGAACGAACAAAGACTGAACTAACTTAGGAAAAACGAGTAGAATAATTACAAGATAAATAATTAGTTAAATACGCAGGGTGGAAATCTTCGAAATGTATCAGGAATATATTAAACTGCCGGAAATTGGATTTAATGATATAATTTTCTCCAAAATCTTCTATTATTTTTTAAATTGCTATTATAATAATAAATTTTTTATTATACGTTTAAGAATTTTAAAAGGAATATGATTGGAAACGAGACCGTTTATATTAAAACTTGAAATACTAAGCGCCTTATCGGTCCGAGTGTTAAGATGTTGAACTATAATACTATAGAAAATACATTCATTTAAATTGAATTAATTTTCAAAAATAAATTACGAGCCGATGAAATTATCGGATTAACACAATCAATCTGAAACAAATAATCCCCGTAAAATCGCACGGAATGCAAGAGATCCGGGTTCGACTCCCGACCGAGGCAATATTTTTCGCAATAAGTTTATTACAGTTTTTTAAGATTTGGGAAATTTTGGGGGGATTATTTGTTTCAGATTGATTGTGTGAATCCGATAATTTCATCGGCTTTCAATTTATTTCTGAAAATTAATTCAATTTAAATGAATATATATTATATAGTAGTTCAACATCTTAACACTCGACCGGACTCGGCGCTTCGTATTTCAAGTTTTAATTTTAAAAGGGCCTAGCTAAAATATTTCTTATTTAGAGGAAATAATTTTGTTAATAAAAATTTTATTGTAATAATTTGAAAACTGCTTTCTTTAATGAATTATAACTTATCGTTTGTTAAGGAACGTTAATTTAAGGATGTTTTATACATACTTTTTTAACAAAAAAGAAAAAAATTACTAATGTTTTTTTATATTTTTTTTGTAAATAACCAAATTTGGCTACGATTTAGAACTCGGATCAAAAATTTTTTCAATAAGAAATAGACATGTTTAAAAAAGAATTAAGATAAAAGGAGAAAAATTTTTTAAACTGTAAAATTCTATTGTTAGATATGTAAATATTAATCTTATTAAATTATTTTATATATCATTCATTTTTATACGGAAAGTGTAAATTTTCAGTCACTTTTTGCAGAGACTACACAGCCGATATCCTTATGCGTAAACTTAGGAGGTGAAACTTAGGAGGCAAAACCGCGTTAAGCATAAAACTTACTATAGACCTATGATTAATGATCCCACATTGATCATTAAGTAGGAAATACCGTTCATTTTCGATGGACATCGACGCGGCCGATGGTTTCTTCCTTCCTTTTACTTATTCTTCTCTTTTCTCATCGAAAGACATCTTGGAGACGCCCGGGGCGAGTTCTAGCGAGAGTTTCCTGCTGGCGCAGAACGATCTAGGAATGCGGCATGCGAAGCCAGCACTATTAAGCACGTAGGAAGAAAGGCAACACAGACTGTAGATAGATCCTCTCCACGGCAATCACCTCCTGGGTGGTCCAAGCGATCGCCACCGGCCATTGCTCGTATAGCATCCCTGTAACTTCATATTAAGTCATTTCCCCGCGCACCTTCCCCTGCTCACCCTCACGGTAACCTTCCGTTACGTCAATGAGTTCCCGAAGGTGGAGCCTGTCCTATCAACGGTATCCTGCCACCAGGACGTGTCAACACACTCGCGGATTCTTCCTCCTGTTCGTGATAGACGGCATAAGCAAATATAAACGACGTGCCAGTTGGCAGGTGACGAAGAGCTGGTTGTCGAGTTAGCGGCACGAAGATAACCGCGTGTCTTTCCAACTAGATAATAATGTGAGAGATAGTATCGTGATCAAAGCTGTTCTGGTTAAGGAAAAGAGATTATCAAGATAATACGCCGCAAACTGGAAGCGAGGAAATGTGCAGCTCTGTCAAGAGATATTCGAATTAGTCTTATCTTGTTTGATCTCGATAATAATTCAAATCTAACTTACCTTTTGTTTTATTGATCGTCATTAAGAATGCTTATGTTTATTTTGTTAATTATTAATAACCTGAATCGTTTTATAATTTTTTTAGTTCTATGAATTCCAAAGCACATGTTTACAACTTTTCTCATTACGCATACTAATTATATTTATTACCTCTTTTCGTTATTATATCGTGATTATGCAATTCTTACGTTGGTCAGAGATGTAAATCCTTTTTAAAAGAATATTCTTTTAGGATTATAGTTCACGTACGGTCTTCGTAAGGAGTGTGAAGTGGAGAAGTGTAGAAGTGCGAGTTTTCTAATAGAGTCATACATGCACGCACGTCAGTTCGCGTATTCGTTAACAGACTGTATTTTATCTCCACCACGCAGATAAATCCGGGCGACTGGTATTTTTCGATATCGAGTGGACAGTGTTTACGAGATATTAGACTGGTCCCGAGTTATGATTTAGCGAATGACTGCGGGGCATAGGGGTGTTAGGTGCTTCGTAATGGAGTCAAATGCTGGCCTTTAGAGCCTCCTTGATCAAAAAGCGGGACTGATTTAATGCAGACTTTGATACTCGGGGTCATCGACGGCTTGTTAACGAAAGGGGAGCGTAACCCGGCGTGACGGAGAGAAAAAGGGGGTAGTCCCAAAAAGTAGTATCTTAGAATAGCCTTCGCTTTTCGATCGCTTCATTCCTGTTAGCCGTAAGTGATCGGCCAATTTTCGAGGTATCTCAAAACAAGTCAGAGTACTCCAATCTTGAATTAACAATCGAAAGATTGTTCAAATTTCTAAATAAATCACAGAGCCGTATTCGACATCTTAAACTACTTAAGATCTTGAATTAAGAACCACATGGGAAGAACGATTTTACTAAAATATCAAAAATTTAATTAAATTTTTAAAAAACGTCAATAAAAACGGTTCTTTCCATAAATACCAACTTATACTACAGTAAAATGTTAAGCAAACATTTATAGTACGATTTTTTACTTCCCACGAATATATACTTTCCGCTCAAATGAAATTATCTTTGAATTGATCAGCACACGCGTCGAAGAATAATCGTTGGTAACGGGAGTGAACTTTAGCATTGCATAATAACCAAGGCCGCGTTCGGAACCGTCCATTTTCCCGTAATCTCGTCAATGAACGTTTTTATCGTCCGCCCACGCCAGGTGTAATAACAGCCGCGGTGGAGAAAGAGACCGGAAACGTTCCGACGCCTGAAGACACAAAAGACGCGGCATGACCGATTATTGCGATCGTCGATTTATGCAAACGTCGTCATTAATAATGGTGGCGTTCGGCCGAGCGTAATTACTTGCATTATCGCTTGGTTGTACATGGCGGTGCAGTGGGAATGCAGATGCACGTGGGCGACAAATGGGCGCGCGAAGTGAGAAAGGGAAAGAGGAAAAGAGAGACAGGTTGAAAACGAGAGGAATGATGCAGATAGCGCGTGACGTATTTATCAATAAGTTCTTATTAACGATTCCGTGAGCACGATGTGAATTTATTGCTTATTCGGACTGTAAAGTCGGATTATTCGGTGCATCGATATTGCTCTTAAGTACAAATTAGAGTTTTTATTCTGGCACTTGACAATTTTTTTTTTTTTTTTGCTGAAAGCCGCAATTTCCTGTTTTATTGTCAAATAGGTACTCTTTACAGTGAAGGAAAAGAACATGGAGACCGTCGAGACCAGATTACAGTGTAGTAATGAACATTCTTGGTCCGTGCCATGGACGACGTAAATATTTTAATGCGGAGATTGCGCGCGCTAAGATTTTATTACAACTCTAATAACTTAAGCAAACAACTCAGGCAAGGAAATTCTGAAAGGGAAAGGAAAAAGATTTCTATATGATAAATCTTAGTCACATTTTTACTCAATTTCTACAAATTAGAGATAAATATAAACTAAAAATAAATTTATTTATTTTTCACATACAGAGCGTTTCAGAAATTATAGTATAATCAGGAAGGAGATGATTCTATATAAAAATATAAGTCGTAAAACGTAGAATAAAATTATTTTCAATGAAGTTTTGTTTTCGGAAAGTTGTCCTTAAATATTCCAGTCTCATGTCTCGATAGCTCTCACTATAGATTATTAATTTTGCTCATGTTTATGTTTATTGCATTGGGTAATCAAGAATACACATAAAAGAGAATATTCATGCATGACGAATTTTATTACTTTATAAATTGTTCTTCTTCTCAAATGAATAGTCCACAATGTCCAGAGAAAGGTTCGAGTCAACAACAAAGCTAGACAGAGTTAATTGCACAAAATACAGATGTACGAGATGAATTAAAAAAAAAAAAATCTTTAAAAGTAACAGTTATGTCGAACCACTACTCGAAAAAACATTTATAAATTGTTGAAAATATCAGAAAAAAACAGAGCGTAATATGAAAATATTTTATTTTAATTAATATTTGTTTTCATGTGAAATCACCTTCTTCCCGATTGTACCACGATCTATGGATCATCCTGTATTAACAAGAATTTACAATTCATTTATTAATCCTATAGTGACATAATTCGATATATAAATTTGTGATGTTGCCTGAAGACTCGACAAACGCGTTTAGTTTTGCACCTGGTGGGTGGTACACCGGAAGCGGCGTCGCGTGGATCCGGTGGAAAAAGTATGAGAAATTGTGACACCCATGGCGTGAGCACCTTGTCGCTTCGCAACGGGACACCTCGCGTTCTCGGCTACCTGCACGATTAGGTCTCTCCTCCTCTCCTATCCGTCTAATCTTCATGCCGTGGTGTGCGTACTCGCGTGCACGTATATAAACGCGTATACGTATATCGTCGGGTATAATATTATCGGTCTTCCCCTTATGAATGCTCTCTCTCAGAGCCCGAAGGACCTCCTCGGCGGTCCTATAGTCGTGTGAATCCGGCGGATGCGAGAAGGAAAAGTGGGGGACACAATGAACAGACTCGTGTATAAGTCGCGACCGACTTTCTACGTTTGTGACCTCAATCTTTGCTTGTAGGCGTTTTTTTTTTTTTAAGAGTAAAGACATATAGATAAAGACAGTTAAAGCGGTTATTACTATTCTAACAAGCTCTTTGCCCCTCTAAGATATCTATGGAAAAGTAATTATAACAATTGATAGTAGGAGCATAAGAAAAAAAAAATAAGAAAAAGTAATAATTAAGAATACAGAAAATTTAAAGAAATATATCAAAGAGATACATAAAAATAAAATAAAATCGAGAGAAATGAGAAATGCAGTTTACTCTAGTAATCATTTGTGGGCAAGGTTTGACTGACAAACCTCGAAAACTTGGAAAATCATGGAGAAGTACGGGAGATTTAATCGCGGAAGTACAGATCGCGACGAGTTCTGTATGCGGGACGGGTGGGCCCTATAAAAGTAGCCGTGCCCACGCGGCATCCTATCTACAGTTGTAGTTGTCGGTCCGATAGATATACATCGCCGTCACGTACATATTCCACCTGTGCCATCGTGAATACCACACAGAAATTTTTTTTTTTTCCGAGAATGTCTCTCTAAAGTTGTCTCAAATTTCGATCGTTGCTCTGATTTTCTAAAATTCGTCTACTTAGCGAAATTTAATCTTACCTAAGATACTTGTATCATCGCCTTGGAACGATATCATTCGTACGTCGCATCTAATCGTTACAATTACATAGGTTTTTCTACGACAGAATATAATTTTCGGTCGACTTCGAGCTTGCGAAAAGTCGCTTATTGCAAATTGCTCATATATTTTTCGCAGCGACGGCCAGGAAGATAAAGATGTCAAGCAGCAACGTATACTTACATCCGCCAATACGGGTCCGCGCATTCGGTAGGAGAGAAGAAGGCAAGACCGTTACGATTGGAAGAGAAACCCGTTAGAGAGGTCGAAGCCAATGAATTCAATCATAAATCTTTTTCTTGTGGATCCTCATTACGTGCCGCGGACGCGATTTACTCGCGCGCGATCAACCAAGAGCGACCGCGATAAATTCGCGGGTGCAAAAGCGAAAGTTACGCCAAAGTGCGCCACGCCTCCGTCATTCATTTGCGTGTCTGACGTGGAGCCATCGAGCGATACCTTCGTTAAATCAATCGGCATCGCCAATCCTCGCGAATGTTTCTCCTGGTAATCGCGAGGTAAAATTGATTGTTTTTCATTCGGTCGTTTTACAGCTCGACTCTTACGTGCGTCTCGCGTTTACGAGGCTGCCGCGAGATTGCGAGAGAGCAAAACGCTATTCTAAAACGTAAATGTGCGGACGATCGTTAATGGTTCTGCTGCAGAAATTACTTTTGCTTTTGCCTCGATTAAATGACCTTAAAGATATACATATCTAGAAATTTGGAATTTTTAATTTATATCACTCATTTATAATACATATGAGAGGAAATTTTTTAGATGTTTGCGGAAAAAGAAATACAAAGATAAAAGGAAAAAAACGTATATTTTAAAAGAACAACATATTTTTATTCTACTACAATCAGTTATTACAATTTCAAAATTGCATTTTAAAATTAATATTGCAACATTTTAATAGGTTAAAATAAATTATTAAAACTGATTTTATAAAAAACTTTGTTTTTTTTTTTAGTTGTATATCATGGTTGTAGCAAATGAGCAATATATTCTTCAATAATAATTTTCTTGTTTCGTGTATGTAATTGGAAGAAGTTTATGGCAAAAATTAAATTAAAAATACATTTCCGTTAAGATAAAATAAAAGACGAAGCGAGATAAAGCCGTACTATCAAACGACTCCAAAAAAAGTATCTGGCTTCCGGTGTTCTAAAGTAGAAGTATCTGAGAGGAAACCAGATCCAAAGAAACCAAGCAGGAATGTCTTATTGCGCAACCTCGCATTCTACCATATTACCATAGTTCTACCGTAGAAACCACTCGAAAAAAATGCATATGAATGCACATGTCTCCTTTACCGAAAGAGCATTCCGGAAGTCGCGTCGAGTGTCGAAATCGTCAAAGCAGAGAACCTGTTGGTGAGCTTTCGGTGCATCCGATCGTTAATCATCGCGTCGCGCCTCTCATTATGTTTTACGAGTCGGATTTATATTTATATCGAAACGATACTTGAACGGGCCACACCTGCAGGATACCGATGAAGCGACACGACGTTGATGCGTGCGCACGTACGCGAGCGTGATTTATCGAGGGAATTCGCGAATCATCAGCTGGTAGAGCTCGTACATCACGGTGGGCATCTTGTGTGTGTTGCTGCCCACATCGGAACCAACACGACGGCCTCGTAAAATCACGTCCACGCGACGTTACGTCTTGTCCGCAGGATGCTTAACACGAGAGAGAGCAACCTTTCCTCGAGTAAACCGTAAACCACGTAAACCGCGAACGCAATGAATTGTTTCTCGTTTCTGTAATCTATTGTTGCATCACACGCAGGAAAACACGTACTATAATAATAATGTATATTTTGAACGAAATATGAAAATGAAAGAAGTTTATATAACATTTATAGAATATATACACTGAATAGTATGGGATCAAATTTAAATCAGTTTTTTAATCTAAATAACTTTTTCTTATTTTCAACATCCAATATATCAAAATATATTATACCTCTTATTACATAATTTTCAATAATTATATATTTATTTTGTAATTCAGGACACACGATTATGTGTTACATAAAAATTAAATATTACTTTTCTTGAAACTATATTAGAAATTAAATTTAATTTTTTTAAGCAGGATTATGCAATAAGCAGCGTTTAAATATCTCTTATTTATAAAAAATTACAGGAATATCAATTTTTCATGTTTAATATCCAGCACGAGGTATTGCTACAAAATAGTGCGCTACCAATTATTATTTTATTATTAATCATTGCGTGTCAATTAAATATAACCGTTGTACCGTATCGCGCCGCGAGATTAATCTTTTTATAAGGGAAAATGTAAAAGCGAAATTGCGATATTAAGTGAGTTATCTTTTTCGAATAGTCGATACGATCGCTGAACTTGTCATTATGATTATGAAGAAGTATGTTCTTGTCTCGTTGTTGGTGAAGATTATTAATCATACCGCTGTAAGAAGAGTCGGAGAATTTTTCCTGTTAGAAATTATTATAAAAAAATATGTGACAGCAATATTTCACAGATAAATACCGCACGCTCGAAGCCGCATTTTATCTATACACAATTACATTGGTCGCCATTAACGGCGTTCAATATAGCAGTGATATTAAATATATTAAAGTGTATATATTAAATATATTAAAGTGCTGCAAATATATATATATATATATATTTTTTTTTTAAACTATTATTAATATATTTCATAAACAACAGCATCGGAATAAATTAAATTTAAGTGTACACAGAAAGAATGATTTTGCTAAAAATTTACCCAGATACAGATTTAAAAATAATTTTGTTGGACTATTAAAATAATTACGTAGAACTCTTAATACTGCTTAAAAAAGTTTTATCATTCTAGAAATTAGTTCCGGCGTCTTAAATAATTATTTTGATGATCCAAACGAAATTGTTTCCAAATCTGTTATCTATCTAAATTTTTTAATTTTATTTTTACTTCAGTAAAACTGTTTCTTCCATGTAATGAGATGATGCAATTCATCTAAAATTATTCGTGACTGGAATTTATTTGAGAAGCGTCTCGTCAATGAATTCCCGTGAGACGCTGATCGAAATATGCAACAGAAGCGCAAGTTGGTTGATCGCTCGTGCGTTTACACATATCTTAACGCGGTGCTAGTTAACGCCAGATCTCGTGAGAAGAGGACATGTTTGTCGTGAACAAACTGAGATCGATGACATCGTATTCTGAAGGACTCACGAAAGAATCCGTCCCATAAAGGCACTGAATTTCACGACTCACGATTCCATCCGCGTGTATATGCGTGAGAGGGCTCTGTATGATCGCATACCTCTCTAATCTACCATAAAAATAGCTTTCTCATAATAACCTGACGTCGTTGCGCAACGTGTGATAGCGAGCATAAAACGAAGCTACGAGAAACGCGTACGTTCGACGAACCGCAGGTGGTCCGAGCTTAAAAACCTTCGGCAAATATCGGAGTAGCAATCAGAAAGGAAGAAAAAAACGGGTGCGGTGGCGCATGATAGCGCGTAATTATAATAGTTGCGCAATAAATAACAGATACGATTTGGAAACGGTGCGAGAGATGTTAGATAAAAATATTGAACGGATACCTTCTTAATCTCAATTAAGAAGTCGATGTTGATAATAAATTCCAACTGCCTAGGAGAGCAACATTCCGCGCGTAGAAATTCACTAGTCATTTTTGTACCGTTCAGAGATTTCAATCTTTCAATTACATTCTTTGTATTAGTTTATTCAATCTTCATGAGTGTGCTTTTCAGTTCATAAATCTTCCAATCTATTCAGGTCGCTCGAGTGTAGAATTTCTGATTCCGGGTTGGAAGGCATCGTTAAAAACGTTTATTTACCGACGCCAAATCAATCCTTGCGAATGGAAGCTCGTGCTCTCCGAGGCACGTGCTTGGCAAAGGCACAACCGCTGTGAATGCACTCGGCACTCGCGGCGGACACGCATGGCCGAAGGGACCACCTGTAGTAAGTTCGTAAAACTCGTGCCCACGATGAAACACCCACCGGAGTGCACTCGTATGCACGACGCGCTGCTTTCCGGTTACTCAATTAACAAGAAGAGCGGCCGCTTTGTATCACCCGCGGTGTGCAGGGAAATAACAGGTGCACGGCACGTGCGTGTATGTCCCGGAAAGGCTCCGTGCATCGCAAGGTGGTCCCTGCGGATACTGCATTCTTATAGCCAAGTTACGTATCTGGCTCAATTAGCCGCGATATCATCGTAATTTGTAGTCCACGCGAACAACCGCAGACATATTTTTTTTACAATTAATTGTAAAAATTTACGCTTAAGAATTTTATTTTTTTACCTAAATTCAATTTTATTAATTTAATTTTACATTTTTATTATTTACTTTGATTAAAATAAAATACTTTTTTACTGGCATTATAGTGAATTGTTGAAGAATATAGGGGGGTTAGTTAAGTACGTTGCCATACTCAACAAAGCGATTCTTTGGTTTATTTCAAATAAAAAAAGTCCACATAAACATGTGTCCTAAGCGGCTTAGTTTCCAAAATAAAAAAATTTAAACGTATAGTAATAATCTGTTTATTTGAAAGACATACAGCTTGAACTAGTCAAAAACTAGTCAAAAACAGAAAAACAAAGACAGGCTTCACAGTTCCTCTGATGAAATAAAACAATTAGATGAATTGTTGAAAATGTTCACCTTGCGCCATGATACATCCATCGAGCCTTCTTCTCAAAGATTGACGTACACGTTCAAAGATACCAGGTGTGTACGTATTGCCTCGCATGAAGTAATTGTTCGATTTCTCAAATCATTCTCATTCTCAATTGGGGGGATATAAACCAATGATTTCAGATGTCCCCAAAGGAAATAATCCAAAGGATTATTTAAGTCTGGTGATCTTAGGAGGCTTTGACTTTGACTTTGTCACTTCGTTTACGGTTATGCGAATGGTAACTCACGTGAAGCAAGGCATATTTATGCAGGAAGATATCTCCAACGCAATTTACCGTTTCGTCAAACATTTGCGAACATTCACCTATATTTCGGAAACTAAGCCGTTTAGGACACATGTTTATATGGACTTTTTTACTTGAAATAAATCAAAGAATCGCTCTGTTGAGTATGGCAACAAACTTGACTAACACCCTGTATATTATATGTATATTTTTTGACAAAAGAAAAAAATTATTAATTATTAATATAAATTTAGAATCTGAATCAAAAATTATTTTCATAAGAAGTAGACGTGTTTTTAAAAAATAATTAAGGTGAGAAATTTTTTTATTTAAACTATAAAATTGTAGTGTGTTTTAAATATAAATATTGTCTTAAATATGTGGAATTGTTCGTATGTAACATTTATTTTTATGAAAAAGATTTTCCAATTTCAATCACTTTTTGCTGAGATTACTTGGTACATCTTTAAACGATAATTCTCAGCAATCTCTTTGACTACTGTCTATATACAATATGTATATTTTCGCCGCTGTCTGCCGCTAGTTGCTGAAAGGGTAATGCTAATAGACGTCACGTTTCTCAGTCTACGAGCGTGGTGAAATTGCATAACGCGGAAAATGACGTGCGATTGAAACGTACTCGATCTCTACGGGTCATCGAGCGCGAGTGCAACTTGTACGTTGCAACTTTTACGAGGATTTTTATTTCCCCTACAAGCACTCGTTGGCTTCTTTTTAGCATTTAAGCTTGGTAAAAAGGACGCTTTGATCTTTGGAATGCCTTTTAAAGTCTGAATATGTGCGTGACAAATGAATTATAAATTTTCCGGCATCTGTCACCGTTCCGCGACATCGGGGCTTGACTTTTTTTTTTCATCATTGTGAACGTACGCTATTCTTAAAATCACGCATTGTCTTCTTACGACAATACATCGTCTTTCTTGTGACAACGAATACGCGACTTCCGTCATTTAAATCTGTACGATACGTGCATACAGATATTTAAATCTGGGTACTCATTAATATCTACATATGCGTATTCCGAAAATCGCTAACTCGCGATTACTTTCAAATTTTTCGCAAAATTAATTGTTTCACTTTTTAAATAGATTTGTCAGATTCACACGTAGCGAAGAATGCACGCGAATAATAATCGAGCGAGATATTCGAGAGGCAAAAAAGCAAGAGAGAAAAACGAGATATTCTTATCGATGTAGGTCTAGATAACGTGTATAACTGATGTACGATGAAAGAAGAATGTTATCACTTGTGCATTCAGCAATTTTACGCAATGTAATTACTTGCATAATGTATGATATCAAAAAAATCATTCTTTAGCCAGTCAATGTTACGCGTTTAAAGACGATTAAAAAAATTAGTTTTAATTAATAATTTAAGTGATCTGCGCCGATGTGTTGTCCGAACCGTAGAATTTCACATTATCGCATCAAACGATGCGAATGCAACGTCATCGATACGACGTACGTATCAAAGGACTCTCAAGTGTTCGATGAAGAGGGCTTGGTATCAATGCTCCGAAACCGCTTGAATACCCGCACACCCACGTGCGCGGCATAGTAAACACGGAGATTCGGTCTCCTCCTGAAAAAGAGGAGGGAGAAAACATGAATGCCGGCACGGAAGAAGAAGAAGAAGAAGAAGAAGCAGTGAGACTGCGGTGAGAGAAGCGCGGGGAAAGAGAGAGAGAGAGAGAGAGAGAGAGAGAGAGAGAGACATAGGCACAGCCAAGCTAATGGAAATGGTATCAAGCCAGTGTCTTGCGAGCCGCGCTCGAGGCCGGTACGCACGTAAATCTCTTCGTGATTCCACGTGCACTCGTTTTCCGGCTTTTCCTCGCGATTCGTAAAATAGCAAAGTGAGTTAATTGCTTAAAATCATATATAACATCGCCCGTCAAAAAATACTTCACGAAAATTTTGCACATTCATCTCTTCGATGATACCACATGTGCATGTTTTCCGGTCCTTCCTTGCGATTCGCAAAAGTAGTAAAATGAATGTGATTGCTTAGAATCACACGTAAGATCATCCGTCAGAGAATACTTAAAAATTTCACGTAAAATTTCTTTATGCTTCAAAATTTCCCTTATTTTCTTTGCTACTGTATATTGGTAATTCCTACGCCCAAGCGAATTATTTAATGCGAATTTCTAGGTTGACTTTATTTCTAATTTGACTTTATTAAGAGAAATTTAGCCTCATAAAGTTTAGACGAATCGGTTTTATGCTAACGTGTTCCCAACGAACTCGATGCAAAGAAACTTATAATATAAAATATTAAGATTTTGGTTCACCGTCGACTTTGACGAAAGTGATGTGTAGAGATAGGAATTTTTGTGAGATTCTTTTTTGGGCATGAAATCAGTGCGAAAGGATTACGTCAACAAGAACGAGTGTCTGGAGTGTGAGTGATTCATCGAATGTTTCGCGAGATGTTGTCGCCGACTTTCTCTAAAATCGGATAGCAAACTTAGATAGTTTGCTAAAGTGCTTGTTACATGAAAATAAATTTATGATTCCTTATCTATCTGAATCTTTTATCTTGCAAAACTTTTAACTGTAAAAAATTTTTTTATATAAGCATACCTTATCGTAAATGAAGTTTTCTATCCGAGAGATAACGGTATGCAGATAGCATATTGAATGTGTACGAAATTATAATACTTTGTATAAATTAAAAGTAACGTTTAAAAAGAAATTATAAAAATATCACGAGTCATCGCGTTAAAAAGTTACATCGTTACTGCGGCATGAAAAGTATTCAAGAATCATCCTGGGCGGTGCCAACGTTCCAGTTCTTTCAATCCCGCATCATCCAACTTTAAGAGTCAAAGTTACATAACAGCCAACTTTTAAAGCATCATAAAAATCGCAATATCTACTTTTATGAACTTCATAGCGTGAACGTGATGCAAAAAATTTCTCATTATTGATACTTTCTGAGTCGACAGAAAATTCGTCTCAAAGATATTTGACGCTGTCACCAATTGGAGTCGACATTCTTAAAGCATCACCTTCGGGTATCATTCGAGAGGATATGCAGTCGTCATGACAGGTGTCCTGTGGGACAAGACGGCCTCTCTTCTGACTATGGGGTAGAAATGTACCCCGGAAGATCAATCTGGGTGTGGGGCGTGCTAGCCCTCGGAGCAGGTACCCTTCTGCTATCAGCTCTACAACGGTGGAACAAGTCGACAATAAGGGCGGAAGGCAGCGGCTCTACGAAATCTATTCTTATCGATGATTCCTTCATCGATGAACGATCAACGACGAAGAAAAGTGCGGGTTACACCTCGAGAGACGGGATCATCTTCGAGCCGCGAGGGATCGAAGGTGACAGACGATGGAAGAGGAGCACGCGACTGGATTCACGCAACGACGGATCGAAGATCGAGGAGAACGCGGAAACTAGCGTGGTCTATGAGGAGCAACGATTCGTGTCGCCGTCGATTAACGTCGATGACCGGAAAATCAACGGTGACGGACTGTCGCGACAGAATCTTCACGTAAATGAAGATGGCAGTGCGTTAGATGATTCCTCGGAGCAGGATCAACACCCTGTAATTATACGAACCGACACGCACTTGAATATTGAGACTCAAGCGTTGACCGAGAATAACCCGGGAAGACTCATCGAGCGGTGGGAAAGACAGCGTGATAAAAAGAACAATGACCGAACGATGATCGACATCGTAACTTTCCCGAAGTTACGTAACGATAGATTCGAGGGAGATATCGTAGTCAGGACGAGATCAAGATCAAAATCGGAGGTGGAGGATCGACAAGGATCGAGGATCGATGTCGTGGGTCGAAACACGCAGACTCCTAGATCGCGGGAGGCGAGTATTAACGTCGATAACTATCTTCGCTCTTCGACATTGATGCTTCGTCATATTCAGAACTCGGAGAGTACTGATAATCATTATGTTTCAAAGCTTGCCGCATCGACATTGAAATCGAGCGATCGAAAAGGAGTTCTCGAGATCGATGAGAAGAATGCGCGATTGAACTATCCACATAAATCCTTTGATCCTCACATCTTGCGGACTACAGGCGCGGTTATGGAAATCGAAGAGGAAATTACTCCTGCATTTTCTCGATCTGTAATCAACGATAGAGACATCGGAAGGTCAAACGAAGCTGAAGGAACTTCTCGATCTTCGTCCGGGAAACAAGCGATTCTGGGATCCTTGGGACGAAATATCGCGGAAGGAGGTACGCGGCGATTCGCTGGAGGAATGCAGGAGGACCAGCTCCTTTTTTTTCGCGAAGATCGCGAGCGAGTTCAATCTTCCGCGATGAGCTCCACAGAGGCGATTCACGGTCGTAAAAATTGGCCGGGAGAACGGGATCGTGGTGATCCTGCTAGGAAGAGACGTGAGACGAGCCATGATTGGTTTACGCGAACTTCGAACCAATCGTGGAATTTTCGAGGACACGATAACAGTGTTCGTCACAAAGAAGTCTTCAAAAAATCAATTGTTATTAATAGCAGGGAACAAAATGATGAGATTAATAATAAGTACAACTATCAAGAGACTGATCTTCCGATTCGTAGAGATGACAGATCGCAGAATATTCTCTCGAAAGATCTAAACAACAACGATGGTGAACTTGAAAATGAAAGTAACGATGACAAGTCGTGGGATGACGCGAATGCCTTCCAATTTCTGAATTCCATTATTCCACCGGACAACAAGAGACGCAAAGTGACCCGCGGTGAGGAATCGAAGGATCTGATGGTCACGAGAAACTTCGTATGGCTGACTCAGAATCAAGAAGTCGGTAATAGAGCCCTCATTCCGATACATCGACCGACTTTCTCACAAGACAATTGGAAGACGTCGCACAACGGTTTCTCGAAGAAGAGGATCCGATCCATGGATCGACGAAAAGACGCACGAGGAAGCACCGGCGAGACGGGAATGGCTACGATTCAGAAAACGGATCCACGCGAGACAGTAAACGGCGATCGGCGAAAACGATACGCGAATCATTATACCACGCGATCGGTCACCCCGATGGCCTACGTGCACATTCAACCGGCATATCCGGTGGCTCCACCCACGAAACGGAAATGCGTACGGTGCATGGTCGTCTATAAACCTTGTCCTTCGCAACCGCGACCGCCGCCCAGGATCGTGCTTCCTAGTTACAGGTACCACGAGCCGGCCAACAAGTGGCGAGGACTTAAATATGGTGAGTAGATACCTCGCAGAGTCGACGATGTTTTTTACGAATGACCGTTAATTCGATTAAATAATTCGATCGATTAATTAATTAATTCTTCTAAAAGAAAGGATATTTTTCGTTCGCGATTCTACTCTAAGAAAAGCGTTAATTGGATTAGATTCAGAATTTTCTAATTAAATCTACTAAATTTTAGTTGAGATTACCGAAATTATACAATTCATATAATCAGAATTTTCTGGTTCGTCTATTTTCAACTAGATATTTTTCTCAGTATATATTAATTCTAAGATCACGGGATCTGAATTTCATTTTTTTAATTATGTTGCGAAAAATTGTTTATGACAAATGTTTTTTCCATAATTTTTTAAATTACATAATCTCACTCCTTGGATTTTGATCTTTAAAATGTGAAAAATATCGTTCAATTAAATCGTCCAAATAAATCAAAGCTACATTAATTTAAAAACTAAATTTAATTTAAACACTTAATTTAAGAACCTACGAATATCAATTAAGGAAAAGTGCGAATTAAAGTTAATCGACGTAGGAAATTATTTAATAGGGAATTATTAATATTTTAGATAGAGAAAATTCATCATTAATACTTTTATTAGTTTCTGCGATTTAATGAGTCATCAAAAAGGATAAATTAACGATTCTTTAGCGTTTAAAAGAAAAATCGATTTTCTAATAGCTAAGTTTTACTACCGCCGTATAAATAACCAAGAGCATCACATAGAGACCTTCTGACTAATTTCCTGCTAAAGCAGATTAATCACTTGCAGCATCGTGATGCAATATCATTAAGCGTTTCCACGCCCCTGATTCGTCATTCAGTTTGAATTATCTCGCTTCGCAATTAAGAGGAGATTACTTTAATCGGTGAGATCGATCGATGGATTGATGAGGCGCAAAATCGAAGCATAGATAGACTGGAATCCATAAGGCGTTACGCTTCTCTCGAATTATACTCAATCGTACGATTTACAATCGTGAGGTTGCTGACAACCGTATTTGTTACTTGTTATAATTTTCATCTGTACTATGTGAATGCGGAACGTTTTCTCCTTAGCTAGTTACCTCCTCGCGTCGATCAGACTCTCGACCTTCGACCTTCGACGAGAAGAGGAACTCGAAGAGCACGGATGTGGCTCATTAACCGAGCATCGCACGAAGTTTCGCGCGGTACAAACAGCGACGCAATAAATCGTAATCAACGTTCGAGAAAGGATAAGCATGGGAAGATCGTAATACTTAGGCAACACGCTACAGTGCACATATTGTAATCTGACTAGACTTCTATTCTATTTTAATTATAAATTATAAATATTGATCGGAACAAAAGGAGGATGTTAAAAAGAAGCTGATTTCTGACCCAAAATCGTATAAATGAAAGGAATAATGTTTTTGTAGATTCTGGATATGATAAATTTATTTAAAAATTTACAGCTTGTTTGGGAAACACTTCAAAAATTAAGTACGAACATGATGTATTTATCCAAATTTCAATATTCTTGCTTAATTATTCACCGAATGCCACAAACTTTTGAATAATTTTATCATATTTAGGAGGCCAAATTTGCAAGAAACACTTTTTTTTTTATTTACACCTTTTTGAGCAGAAATCGGCTGCTTTTTAACATCCTCTTTTATTGCGAATTTTTCAGAAATTACTCGCGAAATCTGAGATCTGACCGCGTTTGGAGCATAATAAAGTAATTGAAGAGACC
>NW_017305987.1:2682231-2683525 GCF_001594115.1 Trachymyrmex septentrionalis | reverse complement strand
AATCTGAGATCTGACCGCGTTTGGAGCATAATAAAGTAATTGAAGAGAAAGAGAGAGTTGAATGGTATTCACATTTAGAAAATATGTGTAACGTCGATCCGAAAGTTCTCGAGCACGGATGAGAATCTCCCGTGTTTGGAGACTTACCTAATCGAGGGAGGCATCTCTTGTAAGAAAGGCATTTTAGAGCCTGCGCTAACGTTTCATGTTAACATTTACACTGATAAATACTACAAATATTGAATCACGTAGGGGGATACTTTTATATGTTAAAACCGCTGATATTGTACGTTTTATCTTTGCATATTTCTGTTCGCCATTCTAACAATCTTGCAAGAAAATCAAATTACAATATTTTCCTTCTAACAATAAGAGAAAGTTTTTTCGACGTTAACTAAAGACATGAACTTTTTGCATGTAGATCTATGTTTGAATTTCTGGTTTGTCTTGTTTGGTATAATTAAAAAAAAATGTTCTTTAAGACACTGAACGTACTCGCTGTCTATAAAATTTCAAGTCATTCTTTTTTTTTTTGTGTGCACGCAGCAAATTTATTGATTATTTCAAAACATTTCACAAACTTTCTAATTATCTTCATATCTTAAACCCGCTTCTCCCTCTAAAATGTACACATTAATCGCGTGTAGGTTGACACGGTTATTATCTTGCATAAATTATCTTGAATAAACATTGGCGCGGTTCAATAATCAGGCTCGATTACACGTGCGTGAGATTAATCAATTTTATTACGGTAGGCACGATTCGCGTACACTAACGACATTGCACCGGCACTGCGAAGTTACGAAGCTGCCTTTCAGTGCATCTCGCGAGTTCGGTGCATCCCGACGATGGTGCAAAAAGTGATGGGTGCTTAAACCGGCCCCGGTGCTCTCCCGCGATGATCCCGTAATCGCGCGTGGAAACGCTCGCTCGCAGGGTGGCCTGGGCGTAGATCTTGGTGTCGACGCACATTTTAATCACCGTCATCTTCGCCGTCGTCAATATTTATTTATTTTCCCGTTTGCATACCCGAGATGATCTTAAAATAATTTTATCATCGCTCTTGGGACAACGTTTCGAATAGCCTGGCAATTTCTTCACGAATTCATTTTATCAGCTGACCAAGTTTAAAATCCATGTAATTTTTTTAATTGTTCCTTCTTTTAGAGAGTCTAATATTTAAGAAATAAATAACATTATAGTTAAATCGTCTATCGATAAGAAGGATTTGGTCGTGCCGTCATACTCGTAAAGATATTATGTGAAGATATATTGTGAATTTGCTGTGTCTCTC
>NW_017305987.1:2679599-2682131 GCF_001594115.1 Trachymyrmex septentrionalis | reverse complement strand
GTCTATCGATAAGAAGGATTTGGTCGTGCCGTCATACTCGTAAAGATAGTTGTGAATTTACTGTGTCTCTTGCCATAGATTAGCGATTTTGCTCGCAGTCCGTCTGCGCTAATCTGGGGCGTGTATGCGTGAAGATCGGTAATTGTGCGTGGAAAAGTGCGTTGCGTCGAGACAAAAGTGTACCAATACACTCAGCGCCGTAAATGCACACTCCTATCGATGCGCTCGTGTACTTTTATTGACATTTCGAATCGGAATCTTTTTCCTACCGTGCGTGACATAAAAATCATAAAAATATTATCAAGTAATACGAGGTATTATTTAAAAAAAAAAAGACAAAAACGTTCTTTGCTTATTATCTACTATATCAAATTTTGTGGGTGGGAATTTTATTATTAGAGATTAGATTCCATTAAGGATTGAAAGTAATTAATCATACTACATTCGTTTATTGAAATAATATAATAATGTATTAATTAATAACTATTTGAATTTAATTTAGTATTGATTTTTAAATAACGGTAACATAGATGGAATTGAAATGACAAAATTTCAAGGTTATTTCGTAATACGGATGTTAGGTTTATAATAGAAGAAAAGGTTTTCTCTCGTCGAGAAGTCCTATAAGAATAATTACGTAACATCACAGATGTAGTAAACTTTAATAGTGACGTATCGGCGCCGCTCAAGCAGATTAACGTCACTCGCAGTGTGCCAACGAATCACATTCGTCTTTGCGTAGAAATAAGACGATTTCAATACGACAATTGCGAAGGCGTTTCTTTAAGCCTAATCACCTTCGTCACAGGGATTACATTTAATTACGGGAATTACATTGCGTCCTTTCGAACACAAAACTATGTAATTATCATATATGCAAATTCAATGATATATGTGTCGCAAGATACAATCCTATAAATCCGATTAATTTTTTCAAACGTGAAATGAGCGCGAGACATGCAAAATGGAATACACCAGAGTGCATTCAGCTGACATAATAGGTGTTTTGGTCGACACACGTATTGTTCTGTCTTTATTACTCATTGAAGATACAAGGAAGATAAAATAACGTTTACTCTAAATTTCTTACAGTGAAATCTCACTCCAAGAAAGTGAAGATACAATCACCTTTGAAAAAAAAAACAATGAAGACATTTCACTTCTTGAAAAAGAGTGACGATCTTTTTGAAGTAAATTTTCACTTCGAAGGAGTGAAATCTCACTCCAAAAAACGTGAGATTTCACTCTAAAATGAGCAAAGATCATCACTTTTTTCAAGAAGTGAAATATTTTCACTTTTTTTCAAGGGTGGTTGCATTTTCATTATCTTGGAGCGAGATTTCACTGCAAGAAATTTAGAGTGTTTGTGTCGACTTATCATTAATGCTCGTTTCTATCAATGTAGTTTAATTTCTCGATTTAATTAACTCTTCATCTTTTTCTTCTTCTCCTCTCTCTCTCTCTCTCTCTCTCTCTCTCTCTCTCTCTAGTTTTAAAAATTAGAAAAAGATGAAGAATAAGTGCAACCGAGATTAGTTAATCAACATTGATAGAACTGGACATAAGTGGAAAACATTATGCATTTCTTTCTGGACAAAACATGCGAAAGATGTACAGAGAAGAAGAACATCTTTGCATCTCGAGATACCATCGGACGTATCGACCGGAATTCACGCAGGTCGCCATAGCTCGCGATAAAGAAACGCAAGGGACATTTCAATCCGGCGGACACACCGCGTTCCTTACCTTCTCGGCCGTCAGGACGTCAACCGTGCGAGACGCTCGTGATAAGAGTAATTTACAACGAGATACAGCCAATCCCCTTTGGCTCCCCGTAGGGAAGTTGCCTCTCGCCCATCCTTATTTACTCTTATTTTCGTGCGCCGTAACTCATCGCGCGGTTTACTTAAACACGTGCGCGTGAGCTCGCAACACGCACGCACGCACGCACGCACCGCATGCACGCATGCGGATCAAAGGTCTGAAGACGCGTCTTATTCCAGTCCGTTCCCGCGATGATCCTTAGCGATGATGCCTCGCCTAAGCGAGATTGCCTTTGTACCCTTTCGAGCGAAACGACTCGCGCGATACTCGCGCTTCCCAGTCGAGATAAAATTTTTCGTGCTGCCTGGTGCTTCGGGTTATACATACACGGAACGGATTCGGAAGAAAAAAAAAAGCACGTGTAACAATGACGGCGTTGTATTCGCGGCTTACATCAGCGGCTTGAGGATGGCTTTAGTTTATTACGGCGAGAATTATTGACAATTGTAACAAGATCTTGCATTTTAGGATTGCAGCACAAACTCCTAACGTCAAACGTTCAACTTATCCTTTATTATCGTTTGATACGTCTTAATGTTCTTAATAAAGATATATAGTTTTCTTTTATTCATTGGGATTTTATCAGAAGGAATGAGCCGTTTGAGTTTTTTTATCTTTGCACGTCTATACTTTTAACGCCATCGTCACGCTCATCTTTTCGTTACAGTCACACTTCTTGTCTCTTGTAATTTTGTTCCGTGCTGTTAT
>NW_017305987.1:2636801-2679499 GCF_001594115.1 Trachymyrmex septentrionalis | reverse complement strand
GTTTTTTTATCTTTGCACGTCTATACTTTTAACGCCATCGTCACGCTCGTCTTTTCGTTACAGTCACACTTCTTGTCTCTGTTGTAATTTTGTTCCGTGCTGTTACACTGTGTCGTATTTGGTAACGCTATTTTTACTACCGAATTCCGTGAGAACTTCTGTAAGAAAGACCGAGGAAGAGAGTTCGCAATTAGTCGCAGATATTTTTACACGAGGTTTCTTGACAAAAATGTTACTGTATATTCGAATGGGTGGTCCAATCCTATCGGTTCGTGGAAGTCGGCGTTTGGTTTGCGATGTTCGAAAGAATATCGAAGTGAATACATACATTTTACGCAGTCTCGAAAACAGGTACACAAGTTTGTTGAAATGAAAAATTTAGCTATAATAAATATAAATTTGGAAATATAACTTTATTAAACCAATCAAAATAATTGAAACTCAAGCTGATGAGTAATAATGTTTGATATTCTAGCAACCAACTTGAATATCCTAATTATTTTAATGGTTCAACAAAATTATTCTTTAATTATTAAATCCTCTATGCCTACATGAAAAGAACGAAATATTTTGCTAAAATTTCGCAAAATATTTCTGCTAGAATTTAGGCAAATGCAGCTTGAAAAAAAAAAAAATTTTGTTGAATCATTAAAATAATTATGTAGAAAATTCAAATATAATGAGTAACATTGCAAAATATTTTAATATTTTAACGATTAAAAATCTCATATTGAAAGTCTTATATTATTATTTTAGTAGAATTAAATTTATAAATGCTTGAATAAAATCGTTCTTTCCGGGTATTTTAGAGCAATTGAATTTAGAAATTAATTTGATGGCATAACTTCGAGTACAATTTATGATTTATATTTGAAAATTCTTTATTCGACGTTCCGGTAAAGAGTTGCTGTGATAAATGGCATCTTTCTTGGGTTAATCGTTTATTACTGTATCTCGTGTATATCAAGGTCTACCCATCGAGGCTCGTAAATCCTCGATTCGTTTCCTACTCATTACAACATCTCTAGTCCCTCGTACCGTGCACGAGATAGAAATAAAGCGAATTGAGATCAGCGTCATTAAATATTTTAAGATGAGCAGATGTAATGTCTCAATAATCGCAATTACGATGCCGACGAACGTTTGATCGAGTCTAATTAACGACAGGTCTGAACAATTTCGCGCTCGGAGTATATTATTTGCGTAGGAGACGCTGCGTGGAAAATCATTTTATCGAAGCTGGCGATCGACATTTAACGGAAAAAAATATAATTATTCATTTTGAAAAGTATTCAAGATTTTATTTGTAAATCTATCTTTTACGTATGCAGTATAGGGTGTTAATTTTATACGGAAAATAATAAAATGTAGAGACAATTTTTATACACGTGAATTTGCAGTGGAGACCAATGGCACACGAAAAACTTAAGCAATAATTGAATTGACCAATCATAGTAGAAACCGTAAAACGTAAGACTACGAGCGTGCAGTAGCAAATCCAACATGTTGATTTCCATATTGCTTACGTCTTACTGCTTTTTCTATCTACTGGTTTTTCTGTGTGCCATGATCTTCAGATTCTAATAACGTTAATTGTGGTACTCGCGATGCACGAAGACTCGGAATCCGCGGCAAAGAAGGCAATCAAGACGCATGCACGAAAGTCGTGCAACAAGGGAAGAAAAAGAAAATGAGAGAGAGCAAAGAGAGAGAGTGTGTGAGTGTGTGTGTCCTCTCTTTTTCTCTCCTCTCTCTTGATTCCCTTTTCTGTCTCTTTCGCCAGTATAAAGGTAGAATGCATCGCGCTCGCGGCGATGCACCGCCCGCTCGATTGCGCGCGCGGCGGCTTTGAGCCGCATCTTCCGCGCGCCGCGCCGGCCGGAGCGTGTAGGCATATATCTCGCGATATCTTGCCGGCAGTCGTGTCCGGCCAAACACAAGAAGGCGAACTTCCTTCCTGTCTGTCCTGCTGGCCCGCACGTGGCGGCGCATCTCGCATCACGCTCGCGTTGCAACGCGCTGTTTATGCTACGTGATTTTTCGAACGGTTCCACCTAGCATCGAGTCAGTACGAGGCTTGTAGTCAGTACAATTTGCATCGTATCTCGTATTTATCAGATCACAGTGCTCCGTGGCGATAATCATAAATAATGGTTTGCATTAGTTATCATTTCGCAGATAAGCATACTTCGCACTATGGGTGAAGGAATGATTTTTTTATCGATATGGTAACGATATCTTGAACGATATCGTTAAAAGATTTATATCATTACGAACGCACACATCGAGAACTAGTGCAATGCACTGCGAAGGAAAAAGAAAGTTTCGCAATTTATTATAAAATATCAAATATAATGATATTTTCCATCACGGGGGGGGGGGAGACTTATGGCTTTATATAGAGATCATATCAAAATTTATTATTTAATTAAATACTTTAAATTTTTATTTTAAGAAATTAAAGATATTTCGGAAAAACTGAAATGCTAGAATGCATTTTCTGAATGGATTTCCTGAATTATGCTGAATTATGCTATTATGCTCGATGATCTCTGTACGGTAATTGACAACTAAATTATGCGGTGCAACCATTGTAATTTATAATAACTGAAGAGGCAAAAGAGAGTTAATAAAGATGCTGTCATGCATTCTTTTTGACCTTCTTGAATTTCAGTTCCAATATCGTATCATAAAATTACTGACATGTGAATCCTTCAACAAGTAGTATGTATTATCGCTAGCTAGTTAATCGTTATATTTTTAATTTTATTTCTATATCTTTGAGAAATAATTTCTTCGTCTTTTCGTTTTTGTTTGATTTTTTAATTCTATCGAAACTAAAATACATCGTGTAGTAAGCTGTATAATATAATATCTATATACTGTAATGAGCTTTTCTTATAGAAAAATACATAAATAATAATTACTTATTTCAAGTATTTAAAAGTTTGTATATTCCTAAACGTATTGTAAGTTCACCACAAGCATTAAATTGATTCAATTTATTTTGAATCCTAGTTTCAATCATATTTCAATCATCTTTCATCATTATTAAATTAAAATGAATTTAATTTGTATAAACTCGTGTTTCTTCGATTAGAAAATTAATTCTTATTTTTTTAGTGCACAATAATGAGCTTTTCTAAATTTATAATAGGTATATTTTAAGATCATTATCAAGAAATACTTTTTGTTAAAGATAATTGTTACTTAAATGGAAATAATTAAATAGAGTAATCTTTTCGTAGTAATAGAATGATATATTTTTCTATGCGTGTACTAAACTGTAGAAATATGAAAAAAAACTGTGGCTCGACGGAAAAGAGGACATACGGATACTTGTCTCTCTTACATTACGATAGTAAACAAGCATTTATTAATTTGTGAATCCCTGACAAAGAACGTCTTTGCGTGACTCCTTCTTTCTGGAAATTAGACTCTTTGATGGCTCACTCTCGTATACTATAGACATATGATATTCACTATCATCCATTGCCGGGAATCCATCGCGAAGAACTTCTTTTCACAGCTCGCTGTAGTGAACTCCGCGATTTTCTGCGGTAATCCACCTAACGATCGGTAGATTCGTATAACATGTTTCTCTACGCGATACCGGGATCGGTTGAGGATTCCGATCAGGGATCAGTTGGCCGTACCTGTTATTATTCAATAACAGGTGTAGTGCGAGAGCCCAGCATCATGGGGCCTCTAATCCGCCTGCGTGCGAAGCAAACAAAACGGATAGATGCACCACCGGATATACCGCGGCCAGGTATTACCAGGTGAATACCGTACGTGAGTACATAACTACGTTGTTATGCAGCCTGAGCAATATTTGCTGTTGCCTCGCGAGAGCCATGTTGCCGGGCGTAGGCGGTGCAATCACAATTGCGATCGGACGGAGTTGGGTCGCGATAGCGAACGCGAACTCTTTCTTGCATCATTGTTCACGATAAGAACCGGATGGACGCAATTATACTTGCGACGATAAGTGGCAAAAATTGATACTGAAGAATGAATTCATAATTATGTTATTTGGACGATAAGGACCCTGCAATATAATTATACGAAAAATTGGATCCCGGAAAAATGTTCGTGGAAAAAATTATTTTGTTGAAATATCTAAAAATTTAACTAGATAAATCTCTCTGAAAGTAATTTTGTTGAACTATAGAATAATTATGTAGGAAACTTAAGTATGATGAACAATACTATAAGAAGTTTTGATATTATTGGCAATCAGTTTGATCGACCTACATAATTATTTTAATGGTCCAACCAAATTATTTTCACGTTTGTATCTTAAATTTTTGGATACTTCAGCAAACTCTTTCTTTCCATTGCAGTTTATAATGTCGTGAACGAAAGATGTTACACACACAGTTCAATAATTGATAATTTTTTAACTATGGTGTATCAAAGGTGCCCTGTGAGCACAAATTTTACACTTATATATCATTGCTCAAAAAGTATCCATTATTGAGTCTAGTATTTATGATATTTTTGTTTATTATGTGCATGTAAACTACATTATATGTTAAAACTTGTTTCACCGAAACCCAATTTTCCGTATAATTAGTATGAAATTCTTCGCGTTGCTTTTAACACAACGCTCTAGAATAATTATAATTATTCATTTTCCAACGAGCCTCCACGTTCGTAGCAATTCCTGCAGGCTCCCCGAGTAAAATTATTATAAAATAGGACGGTCTAGAATGTTGTAACTTAAATCGCTGTTTCGTATATATTAATAACGATTCTCGGGGCTACTTTATAGATGCAGGATTGTAATTCTTGCATGTTTCCCACTGCGTCGAACGACCAAACGGTGAATAAACGTAATTAAGCGTGCGCAATTAAATACGTCGTGTACGTGCGCAGCGTGAACCGTGTTAAAGTAATTTCGCGGTGACGTGGACAGGCAGTGAACTGCTGGTCGCTAATTAATTACCTTATCAGCGATTTGCGCGTTGATGGAAAATTGAGTTGACTCGCTGCCGCGCAATATCTGATCGTCGACACAACTGTCGTTATGAGAGCGGTTTCCATTTGTAAGAAAACTGCCCCGGCTCCTCCGTTTGCTCGGCCGGCGAGTTGATTTTTGTTGACGTAACCACAGCTACGTGATACACTCTGGCGATACCTATTTAATAACGCCAGGCTGGCACTTCGAGGAATTTTTTATGTCGCAGTATCATAAACGTAATGATTTCAAGACTAGTGTTATTAGCAGCGAGACAGGCGCCGGTACACTTCAGACGGAAGTAGTTGCGATGCTATCTTATCTACACTTCCACAGAATTGGCATTTATAACTCAATATTTCTCCGTTTTATCGACTTAGTAGAATTATATGATGTTTTAAGCGACGTCTACAATGAGATTTTAAGGTAAAATTTGAGCTTAAGCTGTAAGATACAAGAAATTGATCAATCATAATCAGTTATCTTCTTACATTCAATTGTGATTGATTAATTTCGACTTAAAGCTTAAAATCTCATTGCAATTGCCGCTTTAAACTGCTTTAACTTTAACCGTTTACATACAGCTATGAGACACTACATTCTAAATGTTTCTGTTTGAAGTACAGAATGCAAGTGCTTCCGCTTTATAATTGACAGATAGAGATTCAAAGTTTTTTTACCTAAAATTTAGATAATATAATTAAAATAAGTCTTTTTAAAGCTCAATCGATTTTAAAGCTAAATCAATACGATAATAATAATAATGCCTATTAGGGCCAACACAGGATGTAATAAAAAAAAGATAAAATTTAGAACCTTATGCTACCAGTTGTATGATTGTACAACCGTCTGAAATTTTCATTTCAAGTCCAAATGATTCGTTTCTCGTTGCTGATGTAGTTCAAGAATTAAATCACCCCATACTACGAATTTTCCCGATCGTGGGCGAATCAATCGCGATTGCCTTGTGGTATTTAATCGGTCGGGTCCTCCGGATAATTCGCGACGAACCTTGACCCTTCACAATGCAGAAAGTCGGAGGCTCCGTTATGGAGAGAAGAGATCGACTTCAGTGAGAAATGGTAAACGTTCCTATGGGCCGAACGGTCAAAGCTGTTCTCTGGTAAATCAAGCAATTTAGGCAGTAAAAATTCACGGAGGAGAAATGAATACGAAACACGGTGACTCCGGCAATAACACGGTGCAAACAGGTGCGGTACGTTGTGGGATTATGAGAAATTACATTACCTGAGCGCGCGTACACTCTCGACTTTGTAATTATCGAGGAATGTTATTCCGCGGAGGATACCGCTGCGATAAACGCACGGATATTTCCCTGCGATTGACATCGTAATAAGTATTTCTACAACGCGCCATCGACTAATACCTTCTCTTAATTAAGTCCGTGATTAATTCGGCTGAATATGTAGCTCTCTCCCTGTGGAACAGCCTTCGCTTATTGGCAGATTTCTAAACAGGCACCAACTAATATCCGTTAACGTATCATTTGCAAGAAATATCATAATCACCGTTTTCTTGCGTAATGTAATTCGATACCTGGTACTATTAACATTGACTGGTCTATTTGAAAATACGTATAGTAATTTTCTAAAAGGCTCAAGGATAATACTATTTATTGCGCAATTAACGATTAGATCGCGCAGCATGTTCCCGACCTTAAGGTGCATTACATTCCGAAGAGCTATCAGATCCACGCGTCATTATCCTCCATCATATACACTGTACACTCACAATCGCGGCGTATCCGATCTTAAGCAAATCAATAAACGCGATTACAAGACGTAACTTTCCTCGATTGCGCGCGGGATCCATTATCGATACTTAGTAATCCGCGTTTAACTCACGTCGACGAAATCGATTACGCGAGTTCTTACTTACGCCCTCAACTTTCCGTGCCTGTCATGACCTGCGACCCGTCAGAATCTTTTTCTTCTTAACAAGCCATAATTGTTTTCATGATGAAAGAAGACAAGGTGTAACAGCTACGAAAACAACACGAAGTCGACTATAAGTTGACCGAATGTCGACTAATAGTCGACTAATACTTGACGAATGTCTCAAAAAAGTCGACTTACTCTACGTCAACTGGGGACAGTCAACTTTAAGTCGACTTTCAACAGTCTCCGACTATATACCGACTGGAAAAAAGTCGATTGTAAGCCGACAAACGGTCATTCGTGTTGTTTGAGAGTGCACACACGACATGTCATAGCCAGCCAATCAAATGCTAGTTATTCAAATTCTGGCCAATTAAATGCTAACATTCTTGAATGCTAACATGGTTGAGCAAATTGGCTACTGCGCATCTTCGAAATTGTTACACTTTGTCTTCTTCCACTATAATTGTTTTCACATGATTGAATTAATGAGACAGAGTTTGGTTGAGCAAATTTTGATAGAAGTAAATAGAATTTCTAGTTGTTATAATCAAATACTTTGGTACACAACCACTTAGATATGATACCGGTTAGAGTTTTTTAGTAGTGTAATATAAATAATATTTAAGTATCCGGTTGTATGATTATAAGAGAAAGAGAGAGCATAATTACATTAATATAACATGTATGATTAAAGGAATATTGGCGGAATTAAACAGAATTTCTGATTATCATTAAATTAAATAATCTAGCATTTCAACCAAAAGCTTTGTTATTTTCATCAGAAATCATATAATCAAATGTGTCTGGTTATTGCAACCAAAACATATGCAACTAAATTCATCCGGTTATTTATACGTTTTCAACCAAAATTACGGATTCATATTTCATTAAATAATCTTATTACTGTATACGTATATTTTACGTTAATTCAACGAATTTTTTTTCAGTGCGTGTATGATTTATCAAGTGCGAAAGGGTTAAATTATCTCACGTAAATAAGTTATAACGTGGCGTATATATATACCCGTATAGGTATGTAAGATTATCGTCTCTCGTTTTCGCACATTACGAAAATTCGTAGCGCAGCACGTGCAGCGGTTTACACACCGGTCGTTCTTTTTTTTTTTTTCTCGGGCTTCGCTTATCTGTGATCTTCGCAATACACCCCACGTATGATTGCCGTAGTCCGAAATTACAGGCAACCACACTGCGGCCGAAATATCCACATGCAACATGCGCATGCATAATCGCGTCGGCGAGATGCCGCGTGCAATCTGCCGTGGGTACTCGAGAGCGCACTCTCATTAAAGCTCTCGTTGCACGAATTTTCGGAAGATTTCTGTTTGCGCGGCCGGGCGGTTCCCTCGATTCACTGGGATTTGCCGAAACGGGGCGAATAATCGTCTCTTCTCGGAAAAATACACTTTCGACGCGAATCAAAATCGGAAAGGATTGATTTACGTGTTCCATCTCATTCTCTCTCCGGTCTCCTTGATCTCGGACGACGACTCGTCCCGTTACGAAATAATTAACATAAATTTCAAGGCACTCATTATACATTCCGCTCTTCCCTTAAAATTATATACATAGTTGGAAAATTTGTCGAAATTTAAAACATTTCACGTCTCCCAAATGGTCTCCCCACTCGAATTTTTGTGTTAATTTGGCACAAGATGAATATGTTAAAAAGTAACGTAAATATTATGTAAAAAATTGAACACACAAAAAATGTAACACTAACTGTAATTTGTGGAAGAATATTTTTTCAATAAAATTTACATTTATAATATGTCAAATTAATACATTTTATTTATTTATCTTCGTTCGAAACATATTATTTTTATGTTATTTGCTCATTTAGTTATAAATTGTATTATTCTTACACTAAGAAATGTTGAATATCAATTTTACACAAAATATTGAAATAATCACAGTTCAATATAAAATTTTAATGACTCGAGTCGAACCATTTCCAATACAAATACAAAATGTGATTTACTATCGTAATGGCTGCAGATGGATTATCACAGAATTCGAGGATTCACGCTGCTGATGACTCGCACACAAAGGATATATATTTCGCAGATGATATATTTTGATAAGCAGTAAAACGCGGACGTAAGTTGCTAATCAAATTTCAAGAACCGCGACAGGAATGCGCGGCGATACTTCGGAACGCTACGCGTGTAAAATTTACGCTGACGCTCGGTTAGGCTTATCGGCGATTACGTGACTTTCTCGCGAAATACGCGCAGCCACCCTTGAGCTGTGTTAAATTGATTAAAGGGGTCGACACGCGCACGCGTCGCGTCGTCAAAGTGCACGCGCGTGAGTCACGGGTTCAAACGGTGCGAAGCAGATCCGATTCCCTTCAATTGGGTCATCAGACGTGCAATTGCGCGCGACAAAGAGCGGCTGAAAGAAGCGCACAATCGCGAGATACAATTATTTATCTCGCGTCGTACGTACGTTGCGTATGCACGGGAGTGAGAACGAGAGAGGTGCGTCGTGATGAATATTAAGGCCGACAGTCGACTACGAAGAAACACGACGGTAGCAAATTGCGTCTTGGCGCTAAACTACTAAGCGCTTTTAGATTAGGAGAATGTTTCCATTCAAATGGAGTAATTTTTATCAATGAAACGGCTCAATTAACGAGCAGGCAGGCACGTGAACTTAACTGTAAAATAGAAATCTGGCATCTACGGTAGTTGAAATATATTGCGTAAATTCTTATGAAAGCTTACGAAAGTGATATGTTTTTGTAATGAATATTTTAGAAAGAAATCTGAGCTCGGAACCGTTTACTCGTAAAATATGAGATAATAACAAATACATCGCATACATCACCTTCCTTCGTGTTATTTTAACCTCGAATTTGAATATTACGCCATCGATGGGTCTAATTCAAACTTTCTAACTTAATCGTCTCTTTTGAATGGTGCGGTTTATTCTGATCGTTGAATCGGATTATCTTCGAATAGCTATTGGATTTATCGCCAATTCCAGATGAAATGTCCGTTTTGTAGTCCTTGATGGAAGATGCATTGTATAGTCCGTATACATATTTTTAAACAAATAAAAAATAAGCAAATGCTGCTAAAATATTATTTTTATTCAAATGTGTTGTAAATAAAGCGCCAGTATTACAGGACTGTTTAAGAAATCAGCGATATTCAGAGTACGTATATCTAGAAAAATCTTAAAAGTCTGCGAAATTTTCTTTTTATTTGAAACTCATGGATTTTCATGGAATTTGATTGCTTCTCAGGGAAATTTTTCGAATTGTACTTTTAAATTCTGTCTCATTTTGAAAACATTGTCGCTTTCTCCAGCATAGAATAGCACTACTATTATTTTTAATTGCAATCTAGCTGAATGACCGATTCACGAACGGCCATCCTTGGCGTGTCGGTTATCCTGACGTAAGACGCCGGGCAGAGAGCGAGGTCGGCCAATAGCTAATAAGCGGCTGAAATTAATTAAGATTAGGAGAAGGGATAAAAGTGCGGCGCGGCAAATCATCGAGCGCTGCTGAGGATCGCATCCGCGCCGTATTATACCGCGTGATGCATGAAAATGATGACGCGTAATGATACGGAGAGCGTAGGATTCCTAGGATTGCCGACGAAGAAAGAATAGAATAGTCTCGGAGAACGAGGTGCAGGAATCGGTCAATTAAGAATGAAGTATTGCGGTCAATACTTCGATAATTATGGCGCCACATCTTGGCTTAGATCGTGCGCGATTCATTTTAATTCAGTCATATCGGATGCGAGGTTTCAGATATCACGGGATATAAATATTTAGTACCAGAATGTCTGTGATAATTTTTAATCAGTTTTACTAATTCAATTTTTTTCTTTTTTTTTTATTGAATACATATCGAAGGAAGAATTTTGTTAAAATATCTAAAAATTTAAATTAGACACAGATCTAAAAATAATTTTTCCTTGGACCATCAAAGTAATTACATAATAGGAAAGTCAAGTATATAATGAGGAATGTGGCAAAAAATATTGATATTCTAATAACCAGCTTGAGTATCTTACATAATTATTTCGGTAATAGCACAACTATTTTCAAGGATTAAATTTAATTAGGCTCAACTGAATAAAACAGTAATAAAAGGTAAAAAGAGCTAAGAGCCAATGCTAGTTCTTAATTGCTAATATTTACTGTACTTTGAAATTTTTCGTCATCAAACCTTTCGTCCTTAAATTAGGACTTTTCAATGTTAATACATAAAAATAAAAATTCCTACCTTACATAATAAGTCAAATGTAAAACTATTTTCAGATCTGTATCTAGCTAAATTTTTAGATACTTCATTAAAATAATTCTTTTCATGCAATATGTAATATTGAGAAAAAATATGTGAATATAATACAAATAATTATAAAGAAATAAATCCAATCCAAAGAAATAAATTCCAATCAAAATGAATCTTTATTAACTGAAAACAATGATAGGAAATTATCAAATTGATAATTTCAACAGTTCTAGCGAGATACCATCGGTAGTTCTAGTGTTAACCCGCGCAAAGCAATACCGAAGCTGCTGCTTTCACGTTACTCGAGAACTATTCATCCAAGGCCATAGGCGAGAAACATTCCTGACGATGATACTGAAATATCTTAGTTTGTAGTTTCAGAATAACGCTTCTCATGGCAAGTGGCTGAGGATGCGCAAAATACTTAAAAATATATCAAAGATTACAATAATTTATGGAGAAATTAATGTTTTACGCATCCTAAGAGTTTACTTGCGCGCTTTTCTGCGAATTTATGCTTTCCTTATTCGCCATATCCTCCACTTTAGTGTCATTTCGCAGGATTCAATCTGCATCCGAATATCACGAATCGACATACTTGCATTGAAATTGTATTAAGTTTGAGCACTCCCTTCTTCTTTCGAGGTACTCGAGTCCCTCGATCTGTTTGCGATGACGCGAGATCAGTGAACACAACCAGATCGGACGGGAGTGATAGCGGCCAATCTCGATGACACTCCACGAGAATAATTGTCATCAATTCGGAGATTTCAGCTAAGTCGATCTGACATTTACGAGCACGAATGACGCGGATTATGTCGATCGTCCTCGGCCGATCGCTACAATTTATCGAGCTGATCTCTTATCGTGTAGCCCGAAGCGCCACTCTCATCAGCTTATCTCTCTCGGACTTATTTCCCTTTTAATCCTTCTCATAGCAATGCATCTTTTCAAATCGATTAAGGTCTCTCGCTCAATTCAAACACATGCGTTGTGTTGAAAATAAATTATTGAATTTCCTATTAAGATAGGAGCGACATGATTTATTCAACTTATTAACGTCATATTTATGAACGTAGCCTGATCTTCTAATCCTTTGCCTATTGCAAATTGTAATTGAGTTACGATCGGCGATATTTCCGTACCGGCTTCGGGCTGACAAGCGACTGAAAGCGAGCGTGGTCGATATCGCATAAAGGCGCGTAATACGAGGGGTGAAATCGTTTCCAGGTATCGAATTACCGAGAATCGCGAGCAAAGAATTCTGCTGCACCTTATCCAAGTCGCGCCGCGAAATGTTAGATGCTGGACCAGTTGAACGCTGGAGCGGAGCTCGTAACCGCGCACACGCCCGCTGCGTTCGTCGTAAACATATATATTCGTCGTTACCGTTTCGAGAGAGTGAAAGAGAGATGGAGGGACCATCGGGGAAACGCCGTCATTCGCCTTATATTGTTACAGCTTACCCGCTTACGAGCGTGTAAAAGCTTGCCCATGGCATTATTGCGTCGACGATGGACGAATGCACTTTAAGGCGTACGATAATAGTCCACTCGTATGTAAGCGCGATTAGAATTGATACACTGATTACACGTCCCGCTTGTACCGGTCTGTAATGGGTACTATAACTCGCCGGAATTATATTCTCGTCTCACCGTAATTCACGTCGCAAATTTGTCCTACAAATGTCGACTCGTACTATTGTAACTCGTTGATATTCGTTGAATCGTTAAAAATATGTGATAATTCATTCGTAGGAGAAACATCGTGAAGACAAAATTAAATCATGGTGTCCAGCGATTCTTGGGTTGCTTCGCGGTTTTGAAATGTTACTGGAATTTTATGGATTCTGGAAAATTTCTAGGAAACTTCTGAAATTTTAAAAAACTGGCCTAGAATTTTGTCACTCTTTTTTTCTAAAAAAAAGTTAGAACGTGAAAAAAGAAAAAAAAAATAAAAAGAAAAGTTGTATTGTATAAATCCTCCTTTAAAGATGCAATAAGTTACCAATAGAAAACTTGAATTTAATGTCTAAAATAGAGCATGGTAGAAAAATCGTTTGTGTTGATGGAATGTTTGTTCGATATTATTTATATAAAGCAATAAATAATATTGTTCTCAATTTGTTAGCGTTTTAATTTATTCCTATAAACTTAACTTAATATAAAGAATATAATATTGTACGAATTGATAAAAATTAATTAAATAATAAAAATTAATCGATGGAAAAACTTGGACTTTTACCTAAAATGTCCTGGAATTATCCTAGGAATTGACTACACAGATTTTACTGGACACCATGTAAAACAAATTAGTATAAACTTGATAGATTATACCGATTTTTTTTCTTATTGCAAATGAAAAATACCTGCTCTTATTAACAATGCTGCAAAAGGTTTCAATATTCCAGTAACTAGTTTGAATATCCTACATAATTATTTTGATAGTTCAACAAAATTATTTTTAGATTTGTTTCCTAAATTCACAGCAAAACTGTTATTTTCTGTGCAAATGCAAAACTAACGTGCCACCCAATGTGTGACAATTATGATTATCAGTGTGACGTTTGTAACTAATCTCAATGTAACATGTATTTACATTTTCTTATAATGAAATCCGATCGCGACAACATAATCTACGATCATTTTCCAGAACAAATTGTGTTTCCTCGATATTATCTCCACACTCGTTTCATACTCAATGTACATACATATAATGCAATTGCAGTATCTCAATGATACTCGATAAGAAAATAGTATGTGAGATTATGAATACATAGTGCAAAATTGCTCGTCAGTTTGCCGACAAAGAGACATGTATGTACACCACACATCAGTTATCATGATTAATATGATTACTGGTGCATTAATTACAATTATTTCTAAAAGACTATTTATATGGCATATTTTTACTAGATTTAGCTATGTGATCGTTGAATAAAGATAACCATATCAATTTTTAATCATTTTATTATAATATAATAATTAAAAATGAGCAGCAGAAATATATGGTCTTAATATTTTGCAACTATACGTTTATACAATCAAAAATATATTTGTATTTGTGTTAAAACTATTGATCATCATAATCTTAAAATTTTTTTTGTGTTTAAATTAACACAAAAATTTAAGTAAACCGTTTGGGACATGTAAAATCTGTTAAATTTAACACAAATTTTTCAACTGTATATTTATCTAAATATAATATATTTTAACGTATACAATCTCTCCTTAACTATGTAAGTTTAACTTAAATGAATATATCGGGCTACATTAATTGCCAAAAATGTGAAAATTAGTTATTCTTTTCGACTTTACGAATAATCTAGAGACTGAATCAAGAGATTTCAATCGCCTTACTGAATCGTTAGCTACAGTTGAACGTGACCAGGCTGATTGTTACCCAGGAAAAATACACATAAACCGTCAAAGTGTCTGAAACAAAAAGTCAAGATTTAACGACTAGCTTGAAGCGTAAATATGAACCGACGGACTTGAAAGTGCGAAATGCAATCCACTGTTGAAATCGCATCGGGTATTAAGTTACTCAGGAATCGATGGAAAAAGAGTCGCAATACCGCAGAGTATATGAACCTACGAACGAAAGTGTATGTGTATAGAATATATTGCATTAATTAGTAGATCCAATGCAGAAATAAATTATTTAAGTCAATTTTTTGTTAGCGCACATATTGTCTTTTTTTTTTTTTTTTTAGAATTTCTTCTTCATTGATATCAACAATATTTTAACAAGCATTCAAAAAGAACTTGGCTATTAAAATTACATTTGAAATTAAAATTGAATTCTAAAGAGAGGAAAATAGGATTTTATTATCTATATTTGTATATCTGATGTTTAATTTGTGAGAAACTATTTATGATCAACACATAAGTTATCTTGACAGTTTTATAGAAAAGATTTAGCTTCGTGTCACAACACATCCTGTATGCCAACTGTGTGTGGACATCTTTTGTAACCATCACGCGTTCAATTTTTTACGTGATAAATCGTTATCCGCTGGAATGACGAATACCACAGGACGACAAACACGCTCGCGGAGAGAAAGAGAAAGAGTGATCCCAGTTGCTAACTGATATACTATGCATTAATATCCGCTTTAATTGATACGTCAGAATGACGAGTAGTTAAGGCGGAAACTCGATTTGAGGGTACACGTTAGAGAGAAATCTATCGGCTGGAATTTAATTACATGAAATATTGACACCGCGATTAATCTCGGTCTTTTGCATGTATCAATATTCCGAAGTTTCATCTTAATGTCATCTTCTTTATACGGTTAAAGACTTTAATTTTTGTTATCAACATAGTTGAAAATTAAATATATTGTTATTCGCTCAAAAACAGGTAAATTATCAAACGCCAAAGGTTGTTTAAAAAAAATCTGTTCTTTTATAGACAGAAGGATTATATCATTTCAAAATAATTTTAAATCCGAGCTATGCATTGCGATATCATCCTAATAAATACTAAAATAATATATCAATGTTATAATTTCACATTCAACAATGTAAGTATCACATGGATTATATTATATTTACATTATTAAGTGTGAAATATTACAATATTAAGCTATATTACTTTTAGTTAAAGTTTACTGAGTTTTGATTATTTAGGGTTATTACTCAGCCACATTATTTTATTTATAGCAAATAACTTCTTAGTTGCTTTGCAACTCTCGTAAAAAATAAAATACTATCTTTTCGTAGAAAATAAATGCATTCGTTTCGCTCCCTGCAGGTTTAACTACCCGCATATTTCATAACAAAACTGCGTCGCTATCGTCTTACAATCTCCAAGCAGATATCAGAGCGCGCATACCCGCGAAGATGAACGTGAGCAAAGACCAAAAGAGTACGAGCAGCGCGACCGGAGTGTTGCTCTCCTCGCTGCGCAGTAAACAGATCGGTTCGCGAAGATATCTACGAGTGCATAGAACGATTCGCGGACTCATTAAGGTTGAGGGATCAACGTGGCGTTCCGGTTTCTTCCCCGATGAAGGAGGCGAGCGGCCGCGAAGAGAGGCGCGGTATCCGTGATTAATCGCGTGCGTCAATTTGCCGCCAACGACAGACGGACATGGCTCTCAAACGAACGTGACTCCGGACGAGCGAATGCGTACAAAATGCAAATCGTGCCTGGCGATTTCGAGATTGGCCGACGGCTCCGATCGCGAGTCTACGGAGTGTTTCATGGATCATCGGGAGATACTTTAACAATTAAGATCAATCTTCCAACGATGAGAGATTTGGAGGAAGCGATTATCGATTATCTTACAAATTGAAAGATCATTTTTAATTCTTAATTGTATCTCTGAATGTCTATTTGTATCGGAAGCTACTTTATCGAAAAAGTCGGTTTTACGGAAATATCTAAAAATTTAGCTAGATACAGATTTGGAAGTAATTTTGTTTGAACTATCAAAATAATTATATATCGAACGCGCAAATTAGTTGCTAAAATGTCAAAACTTTTTGCAGCATTGTTCTTCATGTTTGAATTTTCTAGAAATATTTTGACAAAATTATTTTCAGATCTGTATTTATATCTAAATTTTTAGATATTTTAATAATAATCGTCCTTTCCGTGTAAAAATCGAACAAATAATGAAACTCCTCGATGCTGATGTCATATATCTCCCACTTTTTCCGATTGTTGCGAATTCGTGATAATCCACGAAGAGGCGTATTTTACACGATTTAGATAATGATGATACTACAGTGAGGCATATACACGGCGCGTTAGAACGGCATGGCATCGCGCCAGTATGATAATATTGGTAAGATCTCTTATCGCCGAGAATTTTAATTGATATGTCAAGGTGACAAGTGGTTAATGCATATCAACGGATTGCGCTCGTTGCTGGAGCAGTGATAATTTCTCAGGAGTGGAATTCCTTTATCTACGGCATTATCAAAGAATTGTGACGAATCTTGAGATATGTCAGGAGGCATTGACATTGATCGAATGATATGACAGGAAGACTTGTAGTGGAGAATGATTTTTAATTCCATTATTTAGCAAATTAATATGTTAAAAATAGAATAAAACGTAAAATCTAATAAGTAAGTATTCTTTCTTGTGATTTGATGATACAATTATAATTCTCTAATAATTAATGGACACTTCTATTAAATACTTTCAATAAAAGAAAAAGAAGAAAATTTATTTATTACTTTAGCTTATAGAGACTTTGAGACTTGATTTACAATTTAATTTCACTTAACATTTATATGTTGTGACTTAGTTTGCCGATTAAAATCTGCTAGCTAAAATGTTATTATTATCTAAATCTAAACCTTTATATATTTCTTATTCTACATACCAAATGCTTTAAATGAAATATAAACAATAATAATAAATAGAATTGTTGCAGACTTGAAATTAAAATGTATTTAGACTTTCTGTGCAAATCTTGTTAAAACTGAAGATCTTTATCTTCTAACGTTATACCTTACTGAGCACATAAATTATTAAGCGTATCTAATTTACCGTCCAACCTCATACATCTGCCAATGTACGTAATTACTAGTAACTGATACGACTGGAATAATAGCTACAGCTAGTTCATTGCACTCGTGTCATTACGTTCGTTACCGCGAAAGTGAGCTCTTTGTCGGATAGGACGACGTTTCTCATTGGTAGAGTCGCGCCTAAGGCTGGCAGTTGCGAAGCTTAGTGTCTTCGTGGTATCACCGAACTCGAATTACGAGCATATAATTCCTCATGGCATCGCCTCTTCCGCTCGTTGTCCGCACCGCTCGTCGGCCACGAATTATTATCCCGCTTGCAGTACAGAGCGATGTACTGCAAGCGGGATAAGCGGAGACGCGGATGAAAGAGTAGAAAAAATAAAAGTTGCCGATGTACACCGAAAACGACAGGGTCGAAGAACGCGGTAGTCGGGAAGCGATTGCAGCTTCTGAATAGTTTGGCTCAAGATCCGTCGGATGAGACTTTCTGCTTGATTCTCTCGCGACATTAAAAGTTTGAAGCGTCTTTTATCTCTTCGTAAATATATTCTATGTTGGAATATTACACATGCATTTAAATAATATAGATAATATTTTTCCTTAAAATGCTGATTAATAACTTTATTACATTATTAAATCAACGATCAATTTAATTTCTGCGGTTTTGCTGAAGTATCTAAAAATTTAGCTAGATTTAATTCTGAAAGTAATTTTGTTAAACTAAATAAATTACATGGCACGCTTAATCTAATTGCTGTAGAACATCAAAATTTTGGTAGCATTGTTCATTATTATTTTCAGATCTGTATTTAATTAAATTTTTAGATATTTCAACAAATTCGTTATTTCTCTCTTCGTGTAATTTAATTTTTAAATACTTTAATAAAACCATGATTTTTGTGTATAAATTAAATTAATTATTGATATATTTTAAAGAACAATAAAAAAATATTATCTATATTATTTAAATATAGATACCGATCTGAGAAAATAATTTTGTTTTTCTATCAAAATAATTATGAAGAATCTAAAGTGATTATTAGAATATAAAACATTTTGCAACATCAAGTTCGATCTATCGACAAAAATTGTAACGATGACAATTATAACGATTGGATAAGCAACAACACCGTCTTAATTACATTTGTGATACAGGTATAAATCAGTAAAAATTAGTAACCTATAATTCGCATGAATTAATTGCGCTATGTAAACGAGAGTAATTATTATGCCTAAACCATAAATCTTTGGAGCAATCTGAAAAACTTGAAAGATTTTGATAGCAGATAGCTGTTAAATTTTCCATGTCGAACGAAGACTTTCCCCGTGCAACGGTAGCGTGTAAAGGCATATTACGCCATTAATACACCGGCAACGAAAAATTAATTAAAATATAATTGCAGACGAGAGAGAGAGAGAGAGAGAGAGAGAGAGAGAGAGAGAATCTTGTACGACAAGAGAGATCGATGGTTCGATCGTGACTTAATCGAAACATAGTCAGGCCACCTAGATGCACTGCTCCCCGGATAAAGATCGATCATCAACTTTATAATATTATCTTAATCAATTCAGATCTTTACGTATCTTCTCTCTTCACATAATTTCACCCAACTGTTTCCTCTCACCACGCCTCTCGTCGTATATCTATGGATTATTCATAGGTTGCAAAATATTATTTAGCGAGTGCTCTTGGCAATTCTCACGATTCTATCGTAATCACAACGTGTCACTTTTCAGTATACATTTCCGTATTGCCTTAAAAATATTTGTAATTTTTCTAGTATAAGAAATTAAATTTCTTCTAGATAGATCTTATTCGCTACAATAACAATACGATTCAGTAGTTTTCTAAAAAAAAAAATAAATTCGAATATTTTGAATCTCATTAAAATTTTGAAATGTTAATCATAAAATGTAATTTTGATGTAATAACTGATTGTAGAAAAGTAAAAAAGTATGTTCTTTAAAGTGTGTTTCTTTTTTATGCAAGATCTCTTTTCCTCATTCGTGTTTCTATTCTTTTTCTGCAATCAATTAAAAAATGACAATTGCAGCAAATAAGAGCTATATGTTCTTAAGTTCTTCATCGCGAACGATGTTGAAATAATATATATGGGTCGGCGGTGGATGTGAAAGAAAAATGAAAATGAGGGATAAACGAGTTACACAGTGAGAGACAGATTGGTCCTCTGAGTCGATGTTGTAACTGCTACTCTCTGGCATGCCTATCGTTATCGGATAATGAGCTGTCAGCAGAGATAAATTCGCAGAAGGCACAAGTGCCCACTTTGTTGCGTCTTGTAGGACACGCCTTTAGCACGCACGTCTCTATTTGTAATGCACGAACGTGCCTGTAGTGCGTGGCACGAAAACGCAGCAAGGCAGATTTTGATAAATCGGTCCTACAAACGAGGGAGTTGTTTTCGCGCAATCACTATCGTTCTTTCGTTATTTCATTTTAAATTCACGCCTAAACGCGTGTTTCATTCTTTCGTCGTTTTGCTGAAGCTTTGCTTCCTATTTCCTGTCTTTACCGCATTTTACTTCTTGTCTTTTGGTTTCTTATCCTGTTTTCTTCGTTCTATGTCGCCCGGGGTAAAAGTTGGTGAACTTTGGAAGAAACGAAAAACACGATTGTCGATAAGACAGTCGGAAAAAGGGAAAAAGACACGAGATAAAGTACAAGAAGCAGAACGCCAAGGGAGCACCATTGTAGACTTTGAAAGTTTGGCACGTCGCCTTTCGTCAAATCAGTCTCGGTGACGAAAATTCGTGTCTTTAAACACCCAGCAAGTCGATCTTCCAGTTTTGCGCTAACTGTCGTTAAAAAATTTCGTCTCACGCAGAGACCTAACACAATTTAGCGAGCACGGTAATTATGATTCAACGACAACCGATCCGATCGATAATGGTGATGAGGATAATCACGTACGAGCCGGACGATGCCGGCAATCCTGCTGATTATGACACGCCCTTATTAACCGCACTCTCTTCCTGGAAAAGAGATTGTGATACTTCATTTATTCCGTAATTGCCTTCCGCGATACGATGACTCTTTGGTACATAGTAGTTCGCGTGAACGTTCCGCAAGCAATTTATCGTTGTGTACATTGGCGTTGTAAAATCTTTACTTTTTTTTTTTAATATTCACGTATATACTTTACATGTATATATTTAGTAAAATTTACCGAACGGTATTTATAACTCTCTTCGCGCTTACAAGCATTATCTTCATCTTGAATTTATTCCCTTCCTGTCGCTCAATGGGAGGAGCACATTAAAAACACCCGACTCATCAACTACTCAGCGCTTTCGCTATTGCCATCACAAATCGACCTCGGAATTTATTATCACGTCACGGCGTTTTCAGCACCTCGCAGACACACGATGACGCAATTGAAGCGTGATCGCGCACAAAGCGGACTTAATAAATTAGGCGAGCCACGTGCGAAGGGATCGGCAAAGCGGCCTCCACGACGTTACAATTACGAAACCTTCGTCGGGTAAAGACTAACAGTCTTCCCCGAGGAGGGATTCTCGACGCCCCCGCTGACGTGGAAGGACCCCTGAAGGCCTGCGGGGACTATAAAAGAAGCGCAGAAGAAGTCACATTAGTTAACACCCTCTCATAAATACGCTTGCGTATGACTATTAATTCTGCATACGCCCTAAGATGTGAAATAAAGAGTGATCGCTAATTTAGTTGTAAACGCATGTTCGTAATTAGTGCGCGTTTTGCCGGATGCAGTAAATCGCGCGGCCGCACGGACAAACCGCCGATATCTGCTTTCTCTTTTGCTTTCTGAATATTAACGTGAATGGATCGAGAGGTGCTGAAAATGTCACTCCTTTTCACAATTTATTATCCCTTTATTTTGCTCGTAGCTTTTAATGCTAATGCAAAAGAAACGCGAATTGTAAACTGAAAGTTTTACTGTTAAATTCATAATGTCAAAATCATTTTTATATATTTGCTGGTCCTACTCAATATATATTTAATTTAACTAACTAGAACAATGACGTTAAACAATTTATTGTTCAAAAAATATGTGAACTTTAACTCAATCAAATTTATTATTTACTATATACAAGGTGTATCTGAAATACACCCACTAATCGTACAGCGTTGTTTCGAATAAAAAAATTAAGTCGAAAAGTCCTCTACTATTTTGCAATTTTCATAATAATTAATAAAATATCAATTTCTAAAGATTGCCGAATAAATCGATGTACGAGTATAAGACAATTTTAAGATATCTTTCAGTGTCCTTTGTGAAATATCTTGAAGATGTTTCTTAAAGAATTCTTAAAGATATCCTAAAGTTGTCTTATACGTAAATTTTAGATATTTTGCTTATTGGGCAAGTCAGTTTTTTATTAGAAATAGTACTATATGATTAGTGGACGTTATTTCAGATACACCCTGTATATGTTAATATAGACGTTATTTAACTAATCATGAAAATGGATTGATTTATATTTGGACATATGTTGAAGTTAAAAATAACAAAATGTTATTTAACTCAAGGGATTCGATTACCATTGCTTTGATATCTGGTAATGTTGCTTTAGCAAATTGTACGTACAAGTAAAGACTAGATATATTAATCGATTGGTCGCGCCACGATTTATATATGTATATTATATAAAACGAAATTCGTTACGAGAGAATAGCTCTATCGAACGAAACATGTTTCAGCCATTGAAACGAACGAACGAACGATCGGCCTTCAAATCGCTTGTCGTCATTCCGAGGGAAGAAGAGAGATTTACAATCCCATCGATGGCCGTATTTCCACGTGAGGCACCCACTGCGGTGCTCTACGACAACCAAATGGAGAATCGTGCCATGGTTCGACCGCAGGCTTTAACGGCGCGGTTCTTCGCGGTATTCTTCTACATGCGTAGGCGCAGCGGAAGTCTTCCTCCGCAAGAACTTACCTCGGTCGAAGATAGGAAGTATACCCTCAGAGATAGCTTGTCTATGTGCTACGTGGCTCTTTGCAGAAATAATCTAGTAACCTCTGTAAGGATAATCCATAGGCGCGGTTGTAATAAAATACCCGAAGAGAAAATGTAATCGTAGGGCAAAATACCTGTAATAGAATGTCATTGTTATAAAAATTATGACGTTGCGAAATTAGGAGGAACGTAAATTAAGAGGATTATTAATGGACAATCGAAAAAGAAGGAAAATTGAAAGGATTAATGAACAATTTATGAAAATATTTTCTCAATCAACTGGAATTACTATATAAGTACACTGAAACATGATTACTAACATGGCATTCGAAAAAATGTGTACTTTCTAATTTGAGGGCGCCGACCAGTTTGAGTTCACCGCAATTCGCTGAAGGCGTTCCGTACCTCCGGGCCGAAGCCGCATTTTATTGAGGCTGCCGCCGGCATTTTCGATAAAACGCTACCTTCCGCGCACGAGCAAAAACCAGTGTTTTACGAGTTCGTTAAATCCGGTTGTAAGTTTCTGCATCTTGGACTCCCAGTTCGACGGCGACGACGGAGACTAATGAATGTAGGTGGTGCGAGAAGCATTTTTTTCGGACGTCCAGTGGAGCCGGCACGGGTGGATTACCCAATCGAAAATAGCACGACGAAGTTTTTCAGGGTGAAACGAACGATTTCGCGCGGTTTTAACGACACGTTCGCGATACCGCGCGACTGCGTGGGTATACGCATTATAGGCGTACGAGAGGAAGTTTTCCTGTACGAGGTGATCCTCAACTTGTTCCTTGTGTATAAAGCTCACACGACTCTTGAGAAAGTCCATCCAAATGGAAAAAATACCATCTCGTTTTTTCCATTTGTCTTTGTCGAAAAACAAAATAATATCTTATGATAAAATATTTAAAAAATGGAGTACATGTGTGGATACATTTACACATCAAATGTATACATTGACTAGTAAATGTATATTTACTAAGTTAACACTTTGAATGTGACATTTACATAAAATGGATCTAGTACAAGCCATACACACATGTCTATGTGAGCCTCAATTGATTGAATAAATATGTATTCTGTCAACCCCGTACTAATTATTTAAAGAGGACTCAAATCCAGAGTCGAAACATCTGCAATTAATTTCATTTGGTAAGTACTTTTCAATGTTTATGCGAATTATATCTTATCGCCTTATGAACGTATAATTTATGCGCTATCAACTGTGGAAGCTCACATAGACATTTCCTTGTATTCGATTTATTCTTGGAAGAAACATTATTAATTTAATTAATTTTAATTTAATACATATAAGGAAAGAACAATTTTGTTGATGCAGATTTGAAATTTTGGTTGGACTACTTAAAATAATTACACATAGAATAAGCTAATTGCTCAAGCTAATTGCTAAAATGTTCAGACTTTTCGCAACGTTACTCGTCATGCTCGATTTTTTTACATAATTATTTTTATGGCTCAATAAAATTATTTTTAGCTAATTTTATTTATCTAAAATTTTTAGATATTTCAGTAAAATCATTCTTTCTGTGAAGAATTTCTTTCGATGAGAAATAATTCTTAAAGAAAAAACACGTGTATTTCTTTATGTCAAGTTTCAATTAGGAATACAAATAATAGAAACATCCGATTTTTCAATATTCTTGTGCAAATAATTTTGGGTACTTTTATATCATCTGCGCAGCGTTATTTATTATCATACCGAGAGAGAATTAGTTTCATGCGTGCTGGCAGGATCGACGGATCAAATTTACTATGCGACATTTTGCATTTTGCATATCGCACTCAATAACTTATGCGGCGCGCGTTGCCTCGACTCGCGTCGGAATCACCAGGATCCATAGATCACCTTAATGCTGTCGCTACGTAAATCATGACGGCTCGTAAATCATGACGATCCACCCACGCGGCGATCGGATCGATAAGAAGTCTCCGCGAGACTGGCAGACGATCTGAAACATGGCTTCCTAGTCATGTCGTCGAGAAGAATAACGCATCAAGATTTCTGACAGTTACTACATATTTTATGCCTTTCATTTACTTTTAAATTTATTCGCTTTTATTTGAATTTTTAATATAAATTTTATTCGACAGAAAAGAAACATAAAACTCTATACCTTCGTATTATTTTTTTATCTGCGCTAAGAGTTTCTTCATCTGCACCATTTTATTTTTAACCGCCATTTTTCCTGCCAAGATCACGTATCTATTTTATTCGATCTCGATATATCATTCGATTCTTCTTAAGTAATACTAACCGTTCTCGCCTCTGTCGAGTAACATTAAACATAAACGTTCACGCAACCACATTATGTAAACCGACTACTTGAAAGCTATTCGTAGTATATTTTTTCGGCGCGCGAAGGGACTCGAGAGCGAGTCTGGACCATTGAGACCATTGCTCTGGTCCATCGACCGGACTGATTTTTTTCTTCTACCCGAGATTCTTGGGTCACAAATGATTAGACACACACACACACACACACTCTCTCTCTCTCTCTCTCCCTCTCTCTTTCTCTCTCTCTCTCTAGTACACGTCGAAAGGCCAACGTTAAAAACAAATTTTCAACACCCTTGCCAATCCCAGGCGGCTCGGACCAAAATAGAAGAATTCTCTGTTTGATCATCGAACACGCGTAAACTTCATGGCTGCAAATTGAAGTGAAGTGGCGATGAAACTTTCGCAAACAACAAGCGTGCTGTAAAGTAATTTATTAGCGCAATAAAAAGACATCACTTATATTGTAAATAATCCTTGAACAGTTAAACATTCTTCTAAAGAAATTGCGTTTTAGAAAATAATGAAAGAATATATAAAAAGTTATAATTCTTTTTATTATTTTTAATTTGTTTGCGTCTTAAAGAATTATTTAGGTATCTTATTCTTCTTGAGAATTCCTTCTTTTCTAATCTTATTAAATATTTCGATATTGAAATTAAAATCTTTAAAATTAATTAAGACGTATAAATGATCAAACCAAATTTTCCTTCAAGTCGTCATGTGAAAAATAAATGCGTGTACGCAGCCTATGAGTTATATATTATAGTTTGTCCATCATAGTGCCGATTATAATCGTTGCATTTGTATGTATGTAATTTCGCCGGCCATGCATTCTACATCTACAATCGTGTTTTTGCGGAGGAAAACTTAGGTGCCTGCCTCTCTTAACGAAGGTATATGTCATGTGTTTTGCACACAGTCTATCTTATCTCTTCTTTACAATGCTCGAGACGTTCGCACATCTGTCCGATTAACATTCTTATTATACTAATCATAGAATGAGGCCCATGAGCCTCATACATATGATGCAATATATTTCATATTTGCATTACTATTTAAAAATTGTTAAAAGAATATGGAATATATTAACTGTGTTGAGCTTTACAAATAGATCTTAGATGTTTACTTAAACTTTTACCATTAGGAAAGAATTAATATTAACAAAACAAATTTTCTTATTCATAGAATTTTTTAATTTTTGAAGGAGAGATCTGTTACTTCTTCGGTTATTTTTCCTTGTTATTGTAAAAATTTATAATATTTTACATGATATTGATTCAAGAAATTGTAATATCTTACAATAAGTCAAGAAAAAAAGTTTTTTCATTGCAGTTACAAAAAACTTTATCTGACAATAGCATTATAAATACTTTTTGTTATAAATATTAATAATTAGCGCTTAGAGTACCGCGATGCCGGTAGCAAGATTAGCGAGAAGAGATCCTGCGAGAACTTGATTAGATGGTAGACGAAGAGATCAATTAGTGGGTGGTTCATTCGGAAAGAAGAAGAATGAAGAAAGGGGAGTAAGCGCTGAAATTGCCATGAAATTACCTGCCAGTTAACCGTGGGCTCGTTTTATGGACCAATATCCCTTCGATGAGTGGCCAATACACGCTTTCCGAGCCTCTCGGATTTCAGAGCATGTAATACACGCGAAATCCTTACCGACGTTTCCTATACGTAATTAGCAAAATTGCCAGCCCATTTCACGAATGCGATACACTTTTTTTAGGATTAATCGTCCCAATCAATGACTGCGTATTCGAGGATAGAATTGCGATCAAGTTCTTGAATTAAAGATGCTTAGTAAGGAATGTGTGACGAATATTCCACATAATGTTATAGAGGAAAAAGAATATTCATATATTAGCAAAAATTTAAGAAAGATTAAAAATTTATATATATATATAAGATGTCTCACAATTATCGCATTTCCTCTTAAAGACGTATTCTTGAGATAATTTTGAGACGAAAATCCTAATACGAAAATGTCGAGACTACACAATAATTTTTTGAATTATAAACTAATTTTAAATGCTTATAAGTAAAAAACTATTTTACTTTTATAGTCTTTATTATATTATTTCTGAATTCTTTTGAACATTCTAAAACGAAAATCCTAATACGAAAATAGAATCGAAGTTGTAATAGTTTTTGAATTACAAACTATATTTAATCAATTATAATTAAAAAATTATTGTAGTCTCGACATTTTTGTATTAGGATTTTTATCTCAAAATTTTCTCAAGAATATGTTCTGAAGAGGAAATGCGATAGTTGTGAGATACCTTGTATATTTTAATTTTTAATATATATATATATATTTTTTTTTTGTATTTTTATTATTGTCAGTTGAAACAAGATCTGACTTAACTCTTAATTAGAGAATTACCCCGGATTCAGGAAGAATCTTGGGAGTAGTAAATCACAACAGACCGGGAGAGGATCGCTTGGATAAATAAATGATACCCTCGAGTGTGTGGCACAAGGGATTTTGTCGGTATTAAACGTGGCGCCAAATGAGTTCAAGTGGATGGATTTGGGTCGAGGAGGTATCTCCGTGGCGCGCCGCAGAATAAACATCTGACATAAAGATTTTGCTTATGATATTTCAAGACGAATGTAATCTCATCAATATTTTCTAATCAGTTATTTTAATTACAAGATTTAATTTAAGATGCAAAGTTAAGATTTATCGCTACTACGTATAATACGAAAGAGAAAACACGACGAAACTGGAACACCGTAGATTTTTATTTTGCCGGCGATAAGAAGTGACATATTAAATAATTGGATTAAATAATCGACTGACGTAATTTGTTATTAATATACGCCATTAATTATATGATAAATGGGTGCTCTCTTTGCGGTTTATCGCGTTTATGTATTATAATCAATCAAAGTATAAGGCGCGATAAACACGACGCGGCGCTGATGCGACACGGAAAACCGTGGCGATCGTCGGCATGCAATGTCTCATAAATCATTCAGCAATCGTTGCTAACACTAGTACGACGATTATGTTCCTCATCATGTAGGCGTTTTTTTAAATTATTGTTTTTCCGCGTACTCATTTATCACGAATGATCAAATTAATCATGTCGCTTTCGCAAGCAATTTCGTCTCCAATTTTCAAGATTCTCATAATTTTTCTAAGAATCGTCTCGAAATCTTTTCTCTCTCAAATAAAAATAATAAAAATTCTTAATAATTTAATATAATATTAAAAAAATAAAAGGGCATGTAAGTCAGATACAAAAATTAACGTGCAAAGTTACTAAATTAAATTATAGTGAATTTAATAAAAACGAAAAATTTTTGTTCATTTTGAACCATTTTTTGAAGATGGCTCAGAAATTTTTTATTTTCGCTAAATTCACAATATTTAAATTTAAATTTGCTATAAAAAAAATACATATTTTGACTCAATTTTTGTTATCTTTTTGAGTCGAAATATTATTTTTTTATAGCGAATTTAATGGAAATGAAATGTAATTTTTGTTTTCATAAAATTCGCTAACTTCATAACTTGCTCGCTTATTTCTGCGCCTGACTTCTAAATTCCCCTTTCCACTTTATTATTTCTTCTCTTTCTCATTTTGTACACGACAGCTGGTTTTATCCTCGTTTTAATTACCGCACTGCGATGCAATGGATGTACATTTTCAAGTACGACAAAGTCGCTTCGTAATAATTTTGCGATCGGGATGTGTTTACGAGTCACGAGATAACAACGGCCTTCGGAAAAGGATCGTCCGCAGGATCAAATTCTACGATCGTTTCACGGTACCGAACAGCGGCGATCATGGCTATGTCAATGTAGTTCGAAATGAGCCAATCTTCAGTACATCTCGCCACTCGTCGAGAGATATTCGCGACAAATACACAATGTTCCTGTGGCACCTTTTTTTTTCCTCGCGCAGATTCGACAATGGACGCGTTCATAAAGCGCGTTCAAAAGAAATACCACAGCGGATTCCTTTTTCATATGATGACGTTTCATTCGTCCCACTCGCAGGCTGTGCCAGCTGCATTTTGCAACACAATTAATTCGATTGTTATCATTCAAAGAATTATAAATGCCTGCCAAATGTATTCGCATTGCGTGAATATTTACGAGTGTATTCTTTTCATCAGATTGAAATTAAATTTCACTTATATATCTTTTAGACCAGTATTCATTGGTCGGTTCTTATTTTAAAACTGTCTTAAGATAATGTCTTAAGATGCTAATATGGCTCTTTGATTGGTTCATGATATCTTAAGATCTGCAGTACTGAAGATAGTCTTAAATACACTAAGAAAAATGTTTAATTGAATTAATTAGAATTCTGGTTGAAAATGAACGAATTAGAATTTTCTGATAAATGTATTAGAACTCTACTTGAGATAACCGAAATTCTAATCGATACTATCAGAAGATTTTGGATCATCATTTTCAATCAGATATTTTTCTCAGAGTATAAAAATCGACTGTGAATACCGACTCTAAATTGCGTAAGAAGAATATTCCACTAAATTAATAGTTTTATGCACAGATTTATTATATAGTAAGACGACAGGAGAGCATTGACTTATTAAAAAAAATTCTTTTCAATTTATCACAGACGACAACCGTCGCGGAAAGGATGTACGCGAGTTAAAAGGCTGCCGCGTTCGAATCCATGAATAAAATTTGCATGGCGAGAGCATGAAATAGATTCCGTATAAGTTTACCACATTGAGATTTATAAACCCGATTGAACTTCAGGGAACGCTGAAGATTGCACGTGGCTTTATGGACTAACGTTTGTTCGCAAAAAAAGGAATTTCCTTAAGCGGAATTTTCTTGTGCAAGCTTATTCATTACCGTCACAGCGAAAGGAATAATGCCAATAACGAGACTCGCAATGATGCTGCCATTAATGATTAATATCAGTGACCCCAACTGTGACTGCAACGAAAGTGCACGATGGTGGAAAAATTTATTGAAACGCGCAACGAATCGTTTCTGACATAGTGTGTGAAAATTATAGGTATTACATTATTTTGACGGTCGTAATTGTTAATATAATAATGCATAATTACATTTTGTAATGATTATATAATCGAGAATTGTGAACAATGCTTTTTTTTCAAATCCATGTTATTTTTACAGAACACTTTTAATTAGACCTAATTGCACTAGGAAAAAAGCATTTTTAACAGCAACTAATATTTTGTTTGTATAACAAAGAATTAAAAATCAGCTTTGCAAAATATATTTTTCTGCTTTGTAGATAATAAAAAAAATATTTGTTCAAAAAAATGCTAATTAAATAATATAATTTGTATTAAATTACAATATTGTTCAATACATTTTAATCAAAAATTTCTGTTTATTACAACCAAATTTTGTTGTTACAGTCAAATTTTAGTTTATAGTAACAAAACATTTTTCCTATAAGTGTAGACTTTTACGCAACGAAATATTTTGTGAAATTCCTATCACGCTGTTTTTATTAAATCACTCATATGTACAACATAAAAAGGCAGTAAAATCACGCGGTGATTTATTTCTAAGACTACCGACGATTTTATGTGGAGGTATTAGAATTCTTCTGAATCCCCCTTGCGTTCGTGAAATGTATTTTACTTCATTGCGTGAAGATCCTCTTGTATGATTTAAATTAAAGATGCGATCAACGATTTATCTTCGAGTCTCTGGCTTCAAGTATCTGTTTATGCTCGGCATTTTCTCGCGTGTCGTTCGTTAAAAGGGCGCCTAAAATCGATGCCGCAGTAAAACCGTCTTTTACAGCACCGTCGACGTCGAGATACTTTCAGCGGCCGCAGTAAAATCGCCGCGAGCAACGCGCATGAAGTATGTACAAACAGCTACTTAAATTCTAAAGCAAATTTACCGCCGATCACCGTAAAGATTGCCCCGATTTGCATGAGAAGTGACGTTTAAACGCCCGTTCTGTTGCGTGGCATTTTTGACCGAACGTAATTACAGTTGTGTTTCCACTATACGCAGGTATAAACATGATTCTTGATGCATGCTTGTGTGCTTTTAGACACGTAATATCATTGCGATGCTTATTGCCTTCGCTGTAAAATCATATGTACATATATGTCACCTGCTTAGCGATCGGAATTGTAATTTTACTAAACGCAAGTTTTTTTAAAAGCAAAAGCAATTAGTCCTTATTGTAGATGTATAATGATATGTTTTAATTATTAATGTACTTAATAATTAATTTTATTCAGATTTGAATCTGGAGCGACTTCAAGAAATTTAATTTTGCATCTAATAATTACAGATTTAATTCTTTGTAAATTATACTTCGAAAAAACACAGTCAATCAGTTTGATTGTGAATTCTGAAAAAACAAGTAAAATACGATCGGACTTCAATAATAAAAACTCATTGTTGAAGCTTTCACGTATATACTGTATATATAGGTATATGCGAGAGTTTTTTCAGAATTTTATATAGTCGGTAGTTTAGAGAAATATAAAAATCTGCACTAAACTTCTAGGGGACTCAATTGATGGAAAGTGCAACTCCACACAGTGGAGACTCGACGGAGACTTAAACGTGCGATGATTATAAGATAAACAAAATGTGTGATATAAATCTAATGATATACATAAATTGTCCTACCTGGATATCTGGATAAGAAATGAGAATTTATTTATAATAAAAATAATTATTTAACTTACGATATAAAAATTTGCCACAGCTACTCAAAATGAAGGATTGCTAAAATTCCTCCAGAATTGCAGCGATCTGCATAACGAGATGCCACCATGAAAAACCGAAGCTCAAAATATACAAACAGGTACTTAAATACCAAAACGGGATTTATTATGGATCACCGCATAAACTTCCCCCGTTTTGCATGTCAGGTATTCCAATAAAAGCAGGCCGAATCGCGCATGAACCGAAAGCGACAAGTTGACAAGCGAGTCTTGTTCGCTATGATATTATCACACTTGTCCGCACGGCGAAAATTATAGCACGCTGCACCTCGGAAACATCAGGCAGCGTAAAATAACGATCGCTAAAATTTTGTTCCACGTCAAACGAGAACATTTATATCCGCCGGACATCAAGTACGGAGCGTATTTAATAATCTGGACTTAGCGGCAATTAAAGCGGTGAAGCCCGCTCGTTCGATGACGAGTCTCAAGTGAGTCTCTGCTTAACACTCTGCTGTAACATTAAAACGCCAAAAGGACTATTTTCTGCTCCTCCTCGTTTGCTTTTTAAATTCACTTTACATGACATTAAATCTACACTGTAGATTTAATCGTCGATTTAATCGTCATCGCGGACTTAATTATTTTAATTTTAATATGGATGACTAATCAATTTCTCGCGGGATTCATCCTCAGCTTAATTAATTTGAAGTGGATGCAACTTTCTCGAAGTCATCTTTCTCTTAATGAGATAAATCGACTACTACGAAACCTATCATTAAATTCACGATCGACAGCAGTCTGCGTATCATTCTCTGAATTTCAGTTACACAATTGAATTAATATCAAATTATATCCTCTATTTAAATAATTTTTTAAGCCATTTCTATAGATCGCCACTGCTCCTATTCAATATTTTATTAATTTGGCTTAAACAGTGGAATTAACAATTTAACTGGGAAAAATGTAATAAATATGTAAGTTAAATTTAATTTATGATTTGTTTAAAGTGCACATTTGTTAATAAGACGAATTTACTTTGTGACTAACTACAAAAATAATTTATATTTTGACTTATATAGAAGTTGAAAATAATAAAATGTTATTTAAATAAGGGGATTATGTTACCATTGCTCCTTTGATATTGGATATACCGCCATCCGCGGTATTTTACGTAAGATTCCGATTTTTCCGATGGTAGAAGGAAACTTGACTAAAATTGACATCAATGTTCCCGGCGATCGACGCGGTAATAGCATGCAGTTTATCGATCAATAAATCAACGATCCAGTCAAGTATCACTTACTGCGTAATGCCTTCGAAACGGATCGCAACATAGTTCAAAGAAAGAGAGTTCAAACGTTTCGTTTATAAACGGCGAGATTGCAGGCCCGATGGCGGTATACTCATTACCGCGGCAATAGCAATCTCTATTGCCACGGCAATTTCTACGAACACAAATCGTTCTCGCGTCTTACGCATGTCGGCTACTACGTTCGCGGGATGTGAAGCATCGATTTTCCATTGCTCACGGAAAGAAAAGACATACAGTGTACTCTTAGAAAGGAAAAAGTGATTTTACTGAAGTATCTAAAAATGAAATAGATACAAATCTGGAAATAATTTTGTTAAACCATCAAAATAATTATCTAGGACTCAAGCATAATGAACAATATTGTATAAAGTTTTGGCATTCCAGCTTGAACATCCTACACAATTTTGATGGTCACAATTATTTTGATGTTCTAACAAAATTATTTTCAAATTTACATCTAAATTTTTAGGTACCTTAACAGAATCATTCCTAAGCTATTACATTTTTTAATGGAAATTATGGACCGTTTATAATAATATCTGTGATTAATTAAACTTTTTATATAAGGTACTATATATTGCTTTTATATTCCCTAGAAATTTGTCTTCTATCGAAATTATGAATTACCTTTGATAATTGAAGGTAAATCTTTATTTGGTTGTCATTATTGGAATCATAAATCTGCTTACGATTTAATTGCTAATGTCACAGCTAATGCATCACGTTAATCACGTAAGTACGTCATTTGTATTGCGAGTTCCATATACGTGCGCCTGTCTAATTGCACGAACGTGCCCGCTTTAATAATCGGATAAATTCACTTTGTTTCCTCGCCGGCAGTGATTTCATTCTTAAATCATTTCGCAAATGCGGGCCGAGCTGACGTTAAGACTCGAATCGGTTCGTTACAATTAATAAACCTTATTGCGACTCGACCGCGTTAAGGAACGACGCGTATTTGTCACGATTAGCGATCGCCCTCCCGGCCGATCTTGCCGATCTTTTGTGCAACGAGAACGGATATTTATTCGCCCGCAAATGCGGTTCTGAATGCCCGGCGGGATTAGAGAGACGCGGGATCATTATTTATGCGCGCGATAGCCGCAGCTCGCACGTTTACGGCTGCCTGAATTAATCATGCGTCATGCCGCCACTATATTTGCGCTAACGAGCCTTTAATCCTTGCCAGCGCGAATTTGTTTTCATTATTAAACGGAAATTTCACTTGCCTCCTACACATTATGTAGATCTTGGAAAATCTCCTGGCAAAAGGAAGAAGAGCAGAGATTCTCCATGTCGAAGGAACAAGAATTAATAAATTGCTGAAGATAAATTTTATTACAATTACTGACGCTGGGACTGTAAGTTTTATTTAATTTAAAAGCACTTATTAATTTCAAGAATAAACAACTAAATAAGGGCAAAGTAAGAGTCAACACATTTCTTTAAAAAAGTCATACGATCAAAAGAATAAATTACAAATAAAGAAAGGTAAAATTAAAGAAAATACATAATAAAAAATAAAAAATAAATAAATAAAAACTCAGTTTAAAAAAATTAATTTCAAGAAATCAAAATGACATAAGTTGCATAAAAAACAACGAATATTAGGTATATTTATTTCAATTAAAATATTTCTAATTAAAATATAAAATAATACAACTTTGCAGATGTAACGCAAAGAAAATTGAATTTTTCATTCTGGACAGATAGATTTATAATTAAGTGGGTCTACAAGACTTATGGTCGGTTCTGGAAAGGTGATGTAAATATGATATAATATGCTTATCGTTGTCAGATTTTTAATGAGAAATATAGACGGAGCGACTTGAAGGTAACGTAATTGTATGTATGATTCAAGCAACTCGGTAATGCCATTAGCGTTATTTTTCTAACAAAGTAGCGAGCGATGTGAAAACGTGCAATGACACGCGTGTAACTCGGTGCACGAAATTAACACGTGTCAAGCATGACAGCTCTCGACTGCGCGTTCGCGGAAAACACTTAGCGCATTATTAGACAGCATAAATCTGCGTTCGCACACATATATACTCGCGCACAGAACGATAATTATTCAAATAGCATCGTTTGAGGCAAAAATCGGAATTAGCCGATAACTCCGCACATAATAACGTCGCCGCTCGTTAAACTAATACACGACGCTACCGAGACGCGCGATAATTACAATGCTGTCACCTCGTTCACGCGTCTTTGCAGCTAGAGAAGCGAAAATTTTCACATCGAATGACCATATCGGATAACCGTGTCAATTTCTGATTTACATCTTTACCGATTTGCATAAATAAATAAATATAGAAAATTCTAGCTTTTGTTACGCGCGGTTTTGCATATTTTGAATAAATACAATAATATGGTTTTGAAGTATCTAAAAATTTAGCTAGATATAGATTTGAAAATAATTTTGTAAGATGTTCAAGTTTGTTATAATATCAAAATATTTTATTGCTCATCATATTTAAGTATTCTACTTAATTATCTCAATGAGATTCAACAAAATTATTTTTATGTATATATTTAGCTAAATTTTAAAAATTATTAGCAAAAACGTTTTTCTCCCTATATATAAAACTTTTTTTTTTGTATCCTATATAATTATTTTCGTAGTTCATACAATTATTTATTTTTATATTTCTGAATCAAGTTATATTTTTAGTTATTTCTCGAAAACTGTTTTTTCCATATATAAATTTTCTTTTTCTATAATTATATGGAAGGTAAAAACGATTATAGAGGAGCTAGATCTCAATTAGACATTGATATCTTTTGCGTTTAACGATAGCGCTAATATATTATATTACAAACATTCCTGTTTGCACCTTCTGCATGAACATCAATTAGAAAGCCGTGGCATCTCCTTCGTCGTAAAGATTAATTGATAAGACAAGCAATAACGCGAGATTTACAATATATAGCATGACATGCCGCGAACAAATCACCACGGACGTTTTAGCTCACTCTCTTCCTGATTATCAAGTTGGTAATTAATTTTTGAAATTGCTAAAATGCTCGGCCAATTATTCAATTCTCGGCCAGATGAAAGAGTCGGCGAGATATCGTACGCCATTAAAATTATTACCGTACATTTGCACGTGTGAGCTTTCTTACGACAACGTTGCAATTTTAATTCCCAATCTCTGGTACATCATGTTTTATGGACCAGTATTTTTACAAAAAAAAATCTTATTACACCTTTCAATGCACATAGAACAGTTTTGTTGAAGTGTTTAAAAAATCAGCCAGATACAAATCTGAAAATAATTCGGTCGGACCATCAAAAATAGTTACATAAAAATCTCAATGGTTACTAGAATACTAAAATTTCTTCAACATTATTTATCATACTCAAGCATTATTTATATATATATATATAAATTATTTTGATAACTTAATAAAATTATCTTTAAATCTGTATCTAATTAAATTTTTAGATACTCCAGCAAAACTGTTTTTTCCATGCAATTATCGCGACATTTTACATTCGTTGTTAAATGAAAAAAAATGTACAGATCGCACAATAAAAATTTAAATGAAATTTAATTGAAATTTTCTTTAGACAAGCGAGCGAATAATTCATTTCGCTTACTATTCAACAGTTAATAACTTCCGATTCAATCGGACTCGACAATGCGATATTAATTTACGAGTCCATATCGACTATAATGTAATTCCCGATGTAATATGATTGTTACTCGATGATGTAAGAGTAATTATGCACATAATCACGGGAGGGGGGGAACGCTTAATGTCTCGCGTAACATGATTGATCGGAATTGATATGTGGTGGAGAAACACCGCGAAGAGAATTATTCATTTCACTCAGGTATTTGTGTCGTGCGTTGTCTAATGATTTATACAACAGAATTGATACGATCCTCGGTTGAAAATGTGTAAATTAGCATTTGCGGTTCTTAGGGAGACATATTTGGAAATTCAGTCTTAAAAAAAAAATATATACCTCGACGAATGTTTCAAAAATTAAAAATCTGTAAAAATCAAAAGGCATTTAAAGATGAGCAAATTATTTAAAACGAAATGTCGATAATGAAACTTCATTTCACTTTGAATCATCGTTAGCGTAAAAATTTTAAATGTAGATATAATATTGTTTTCCATTGGAAAAATTAGCGCAACACTGATAGAATGAAAAATTGGAGTGAAAATTGATTTACATATTTTCAGTGTGTTAATAAATAAGTCGATTCTTTTAAAGATTAAATTATTATGAGGTTATCGTGTAAAAAATAACAAAGAATATGTAAGTAAAAGGATTATGATAAATTATTTATTAATACTGGAAATATAAGGACTGATTTGCATCAAATTGCACTAGTTTTTTTCAGTGAAAAACGTTATAAATCTCCCTTTCTCAAGCAAATCGTAAGAAGTCTTCCTTCAAACATTCCCAAAAGTTTATCAAGGAAAGCAAACTAATAATTCAAATTAAAACAATAATCGAGTATTATATTTAATATTGTCAAGAAGTCAAGAAATTAAAAAAAATTAAGATTGACTCACCAAGAGCCCAAGAATGAAAGAGATAAATGACATTGATAAAATATGTATTGGCTATCTATCTTGCGTCGTTAATATTAAAATCGATCAGTGCGAAAATAATATGTATATAAATTCAAAAATATGTATAAACATAATCAATTTTATTTCAATCATGTTCTCCACAGATACATGCTATATTTATCTTTTATTATTCATGATAATCACGCATGAATGTCTCCCGGCTATATATCGTTCAATCGAATCGCAGCGGTGTGTAAACACGCGATCGCGTCGCCGAATCAATTCTCGCGGGTAATCCCTTTGTAAGGGCCACTGTTAATAGGAAATCGATACGCTCCAATCGACGATGCTCGATGCGACCATGCATAATTTATAATTTCCGCGGCATTACAGGGCGACAGTCGCGCGAGAACGACAGCCGTCGTCTGCGGCATTTGAATACAATGCGGCGCTCACAGCGACGGGCATCGCTAATTGCAAAATCTGCTCGATGCTGCATAAACAAGTCGCTCACGCGTGACCACGTCGGACAAAATCGGCGAATGCGTGCAGCAACGATCGCCGGTCACGCCGCGAATTTTTTACGCGATCGGTGGCCGAAAAAATTCGCGCCACTCTAATCGATTAGAAACGGTACAGACGTTTCATCAGTGCGCAATTAGCGAAAGTAAGAGAATAATTCTGTATGAATTATTAATGGGACCGCTGTCGACACTTGCCTATACTTGACGGTGATCATTTAATTATGTCTCTCACTTCGGAAATTATAGTCTTCTTTAGCATCAGTTTTGTAGCGAGAAATTTATAATAAAGAATAAAAAAATATAGAACAACAGAAATTATTGCTATTCAAAGTTATAACGTTTAAATAGAAGTAATAATTTAAATATGATGTTATTTATTTTTACTTTCCAAAAAATAATTTTCAACAAAGATTGCGGCTTTATATTATATCTCGATTTATTCCGGTAAGATTTTATCTATTGATGTCATTTATAGGCGTATTTAAATACATGAATTGCGATGGAAATTAATTTTTATGTTTCATCGATAATATTTCGCTTGATTACAGGATGTGGCTGCAACAATTTGGGCTCCACAAGTTCTGCTTGCGACATCGTATCCGGACAGTGTCAATGCAAACCGCAAGTTATTGGCAGACAATGCAACGAATGTAAGGTAAGACTCGATTTTCTACGATATACTGGATGTCGCAAATTTTTAATTTTATAAATTAGATTAAATCTGCATATTTTTTTTTGTAATATTAGAAGATAATATTATTAGGAAATCCAAATCAGAAAGCGAAGCTCAAATTTATCGAGTAATATCGAATGCCGAGTAAGATAAAGTGATTCATAACATTGAAGTGCATTATCTTGAATAGCATCTAATAGCGAAGGCAAATGTCTTGCTTCATAATGCGACTGTATCAGATACCGGGAAAGATTCAGTGATCTGTAATACAGAAGTGGTAAACGTCAGACATAGTCAGACGTGATAAATCATTGTCTGTCGAAATCCAACAATCAAAGTCAATTAACAGATCCTGACAATTATTACGATAATAATATAAGTCTGACGCCAGCAGATTCTAATCTAGACAGTTATAAGTTGAAAGTTACAACAGTGTTTCTTAAATATTCATTCTTTCTTTATTTGTTATTCAATTAATGCAACTCAAGCTCGAGGGACATTTCTAATTGTCGGATTTAATATGACGATTTAGACCGGTTATTGGGGATTGACATCAGGAACAGGCTGCACGCCTTGCGGATGCGATTCTATGGGATCTCATAACACATCCTGCAGCAACGACACAGGAGAATGCTATTGCAAACCGGGTGTGGATGGTTCACGCTGCGACAGTTGTTTATCCGGATACTATGGATTTTCTTTAAACGGCTGTCAATGTGAGTGAAATTCTTTTCCTGCTGTCCTCTCCGATCTAATTAACGTGACATTTCTTAGTCGAAATAGCAATACTTTAATCAAATCCCTTGCAATTTCTTTGCTTTATAAGTTTCGCAAATAATATTTTTGCATTGAAATATATATATATATATAAAATAATATTTAATGTGCGACTGTCCATTTCTTTTTTCTAACAAACTATCAGCACGAGGAATTCTCGAAATTTTACAAGAGAGAAAGCGAAATTATAAAACACTCAAGAGTAGACTTTGTTTGCATCTTTTACTACGTCTATAAAGTCTCGGCGAACTGGAGAATCTATAATGTGAGACCATTTGCTCGACAGTGTGCGATTCATGCGTCCGACCCGGTCACGTGTGTGACCCTGATACCGGTCGCTGCGTGTGTCCCCGTTTGACCTACGGCGAGCACTGCGACCGGTGTAGACCAGGTGCGTGGGACTTAGTGCCGCGGATTGGCTGCAGGCCATGCGCCTGTACCCTGGGCGCCACAGGGTCCCAGTGTGACCATCAGGGTCAGTGCCCCTGCAGAATCGGCTACGACGGGCTCAGGTGCGAGAGATGTGCCAAGGGTTACTACGGCTATCCGAGGTGCCGGCCTTGCGGCTGCAATTTAGCCGGCACGACGCACTGCCATGACGGTGTCTGTGAATGCGATGACAAGGGACAGTGCCCGTGCAAGGTGAGAGAGATGAGGAGCCAAAAAGAAAGTTTTAAGATTTTTTTCGTCGCAACGGGAAAAGAATGTGCTGAATAAAAAATTAATGCTGAAGGAATTTTGCGAATTTGTGTTAGAGAGAATTAACTCGTACACACAGAAAAATATTTTACCGCTAAGAGAAAAATAATTACTTAATTTATTACTTTTCTTCTTTTAAGTGACGGCTATCTTGAATAAGCAATATTTTCTTGATAGATTTAAAATATATTTATTACAAATAAGAAAAAATTTATTATTATGTATCAAAGCAAGAATTTATCTTTTTAAAGAATATTATAAAATTTTATTGAAAAAACAATTGACGAGTAGATCGAATTTACTTAATAATTTTGATTGAAGTATTAAATAAATACTTCAATCAAACTTTATTAAACTTACTAGTATTCAGAATATATTTTGAATAAATTTAATGCTTATGATATTATATGAATTTGTGATAAATTTGCGAGTATATAAACTTTTGAAATACTTGAAATCAACAATTAATATTTGAATACAGTATGTATTTTTCTGTGTATATGTAAACACACTTCGAACTAAACTAAAATGAAAAAATGAATTTTCCGAATCGTTATATTCCATTCGCGAAAATTTAAAATGGAAAAAATAAATTTATATTGTTTTTTAGTTATCTCCTTGTGAGTTTTCATTTGAAATTAATTATGGAATTTCAAAAAGTTTTGTACATTTTGTTTCCGACGTAACACTGAAAAGGCATTAATTAAAGAATGATCTTCAAGGAACTGGTCGTCGGACGACAATGCAATCAGTGCAAGGAAGGTACGTTCGGCCTTGCGATGGACAATGTTAAGGGATGCACCGAATGTTTCTGCTTCGGAAGGAGCACCTTGTGTCAGCAGGCCGGACTCAGTTGGGGTCAACGCAGATTAACTCGGCCTCGTGTTCTTTATATCAACGACACAGTCAACGATGTAATAGTAAGATCCGTTTCGGCTGTTAAATCTTGACGAATGAGCTTTATCAAATAGTATTTTATACGTCGTATAAATCATTTAATTATCATATGATGAAACAGATAACGAATTTTGGCTCCACAACTGTATTACCAGCGGTGAACGGTGGGTTAAACGTGACAAATGGTCTCTCCGTAATCCCTGGATCTGATGGTGATGTCACATTGCCTACAACTCTTTATTATAATTATCCTTTATATTGGATACTGCCAGATTCTTTTCTAGGCGATAAGGTAATTTTTTCATTAAATATGTATCAATATTCTGCGTTCAAAAAATAAATTGAAATCGCGTTTAGAAGTCTCGTATTAAAATAAAAATTTATGTATGCAAAATTCGGCCGATTGATCAACGATCAATTCTTTTTCTGTCCGATATTTCAAAGCGATTTCTCGCATCGTGGACACAACGCTTTAGACTCACATTAATCCTTTAAGGTTGTCTCTTACGGAGGATTCTTGCGCTTTAAAACCTCGACGGAAGGTGGAATACCTCTAAGATCGAATCTCCGATATCCCGTGGTGCAGTTACAAGGCAACAATAAAATTGTCTTGGAATATTATCTTCATCTACCAGTAAACGATAATCGTTATCAAGTCAGGTACATTCATAGCTAATTGAAAAGAGGAAGAAAACACGTGTTTCAATGTAAATAAAATATAAATTAGATACTTTAACGTATAATTTATCAAATGAAATTAAATATAATTTGTTAAAGAGAATTTGTTAATATCATGAAATTTTTGTATAGATTCATTGAAAATATATTCTTAGACGTTATACGACTGTCATGCATATTTTACCTTAGATTTCACGAGTCATTGTGGCAGCTACAAAACAGGCCAGATTACAAAGTTTCCAGGGAGGTTCTAATGGTTGCATTGCAAAATCTGCAGTACATTCTCGTAAAAGCTTCGGACAATGCTGAATTTACAAGAACCACGTATGTAACTGAAAAAAAATGCATCATAGAGAGTAAAATGAATTTCTGTTTATTTTCCAACGTTCTTTTTGCCTCATGTTTAATTTTGAGCGAACAAATTTAGACGTAAAAATTATTTTACTCATCAACTCTATTATGATTTAAAATATATACTAGTATGTAAATTTGTAAGAGTATTTTAATCTGCATCTCAGATTGCTGGAAGCTTCTCTCGACGCCGCCGTCCTGATGCCTACACACTCGCCACCACTGGCGACCGGAGTGGAGATCTGCCAGTGTCCGCCGGAATACAACGGTACGTCTTGCCAAGATCCTAGCATTGGCTTTTACAGGTGGTATAAGAACACCACCGCCACGTCTACCATCGTGATCGATCTTGTCGGACAAGCCAGACGCTGCCAGTGCAATGGGAGATCCGAGGTGTGCGACAGGGAGACGGGATATTGCTTGGTAAGCATTACTCAAACATTTTCCTACGAGTGTACACTATTCGCGGAGATGATAGCGCGACAGGAAGTGTGCTGAGAGACAAGTGCATAAGGATACAAGCTAGAGTTGATACAAGATAAATTTCTTACTAAGAAGCCTTCGAATCTGCATGATGTTTACAAATTTATATCCTTTTTCTTGTCAATTATCTGCATTTGCCATTCATGTATAAACAATTTCTGTATTCATTCTATTTTTTGCGATGAAAAATATCTTAGCGTTTTTTTTTTT
>NW_017305987.1:2614045-2635758 GCF_001594115.1 Trachymyrmex septentrionalis | reverse complement strand
TTTTTTTTTTTTCTAATAGGCTTTAGAAGGAATAGATAGATTATTTAATATATTTATAGGTAGTTATAGGTAGTTTTTTAATTTTTGTAAAAAAAATATCGAATTTAAAGAGAGTGTATAATTTGCATAATTATTAAATTTATATATATAATATTGAAAAAATTAATATATTACAGAATTGTAAAGAAAACACATTTGGTGCACATTGCAACGTTTGCGCTGATAGTTTCTACGGTCATCCGGAAATAGGAGGCTGCAAGCCATGTCCATGTCCGCAAGTCGATAAGAGATTTTCAAGTACCTGCGTGATTCGTGCGAACAATGAACCTATTTGTCACTGCAAGCCAGGTGTGTAGATAAGAATATGAAAAATAATTCGCGCATGTAAAAATAAATATAAAAAATTAATTAAAACATTTATCTAATTTATTTTAATATTTTAACTCTTAGATCGTCCAAAATATTTGACACAAAATCTTGCGATTTTCATGGGTGTTCATTTTGTATGCATAATATTTAAATTGTATTTTCTTTAAAATTATAAACGTTAATTTTGTCGAAACTATTAAGTTCACTTTATGAATTATCACGTCAGATTTCAGGATAGAATTTTATTTATAACTTTATATGCTATATATTTAAATGTCTATCTATTTTAACATATATTTCATTTATATATGTATTCTGTTCCTTCAAATATTTTTTGTATTACATGACATATAAAATTGTAAATCGAATTTCATTCTGAAGTCTAATACGAATTATAACTTATTTTTAAAGTGGGCTTTTTTTTATTTTTCTCGTGCGTTCTCACCTTGGGCTTGTCGCAGGCTATGTCGGTAGAAAATGTGAACGTTGCGCCTATGGCTATTACGGCTTTCCCGACCTTCCGGACGGCAAGTGCGTTCCGTGCAATTGCAACTTGGCAGGAAGTTTAAGTGACGGCTGCGACGGCGAGACAGGACAGTGCAAATGCAAGATCGGTTCTACAGGCAGAGATTGCTCCCAATGCACAGCATATCGACACGTTTACATAAACAATGTTTGCACTTGTAAGTTGATTCACAAATTGATTCTTTGTCTTAAAATTAAAACATCTGTATCAGTAGATTTAGAAAGTTAGAATTTGTTATCTTATTTTACTATAAATCTCTTTATTGAATACACTGCTACACAAATTCGTTTTATTATATTACGTTGTGCGAAATGTTTAGCATGCAATGACAATTGCACGGGAATTCTGCTCGATACTGTCGCGATGTTGTCTGAGGAACTGGCCGGTGGAACGAGTCACATAGCAGACGGATATATTCCACCCCCGTGGGAAGAACTGTCGTATATCGATTCCAACATGACTACATATCTTGAGGAATTGGAGCTGCGAACTCGTCTGCAGCAAAGAATAAGGAACGTACCGTGGCATGAATATAGAAAACTTGCACAAGATGTTGAAACTATGTTAAGAAATGTACGTCTCTCTAATATTTTTAAATAATAATAGCATAATTGTTTATTCTGAAATCTGACGCAAATTGATCATCTACAATCAGCTTTACATTTTCTATTTTATTTTAATTTGCAGCTGAATAAGAATGCGAAACATGCCGATACTTTAAAGACTAAAAGCGGCGATTTGAAAAATAATATTTTTACAGCAAAAATTATGCTTGATAATTTAAGAAGAGACATAGAAGGTATATTATTATAAAAATAATTTTAGTTTTAATTAATTTACAATAATTGCGCTGCAATGTAAATATTTTTAGAATAATCTTTTTTCTCAAACTCCAGATACAACTTCGGAACTCAATCAATACAGTAACGACAATAGGAGAATAGAAATTAAAAAAGCCTTAAAAACTGCTAAGGCAATCTTGAATTATCTAAAGTCCGTCGACATAACCAAGAGAACTACAGAAGTGGAAAACTTCCTCGAGTGAGTATTGTTTTGATTTAATTAATTTTAGAGAAAGAAAAGAAAAAAAAATTAAATTAAAAAAAAATAATTATATATAATATTAATAAATAATATGTTCTTTCTTTTTTATTTAATTAGCGGTGTTACCAAATATGTAGCGTGGCTAAACTCTCTTCATGACGCGACTGAGCCTTTGACGGTCGCTCAAAATGACGCTAAAAATTACGAGATGAAATTGAACGATATGCGAACGATCGTAGAAAACACCATGGAAACACTATTCAGCTACGACAGTTTGTACAACCATATCAACGGGACATTCATCGAGGCCAAAGACCAATGCGCTCGTATAGGGATATTGCGCGATGAAACGAATGAAACGATCACCGAAGGGAAGAAACTCGTCAATGAAGCTCGCGATCTACTTGTCGACGCAGAAAATAACATTCAAGTAAGTAAAAATATTTTCATATTTATTTAAAACAATTTGTGACAGTGATAAATAGGAAAGAAATCATACAGAAAAAACGAGACATGTATATAATAAATAACTGAATTTTTTATTGATCACAAACATTAAGAATCTTATTCTTATAAATATGATTTCCAGAATCTCTCAGATTCACGCGATAAATTAACATACTGGACGGAGAAGCTGAGCATGAAGGAAGAACTTTTGTATCGACTAAATTATGAGTACGACGAGAAGTATGTGGTGCCAGCAGTGCAACATGCGAAGAATCTATCCAGCTACGTCGATCAATATGTCAGGTATTTAAGCATCCTATTAGCATAATTAATTCGTACAATTATATCGCATTAAAGCCAAAGCGAGTGACTTTATCTCAACGATAGCGAATGATATAGTCATTGACGATTCAATAATGTGATATAATTTTTGTTGAATAGTTTGTTCGCCAAGACACGAGATATTGCAGCTAGTCCCCTGAAGGCAAGTCAGGCCTACAAGAACATTGTCGACGGTTTGCAAGCGGCGAAAATCACTGCGCTGGCAGCCAAGGAAATCATCGAGGATGTGCACAAAAAGGTAAAACATGATTATACGATTTTCTTTGAATTTAGGATTTTTATATTTTTATTTTCCTCTTTATTAAACTGATACGTTTAAATGCTGTAACTCTATTTCTATTTGTTATATAAAATAAAAATAATTTTTCGAATTATATAACTAATTATATTATGCATAATTACATTAAAATAAAATTATTCTATGATATTTTTCTGCTTTAATTTACATTTGAAATTTTTTAATTTTAAAATATCAAGAATATTTTTGAGGCACATTTTAAATGTTTACAAAATAAAAACATAATTTTTCTTATAATTTTATATATTAGCGTGTGCAATCAATATAGATTTACTTAAAAAAATATATTGTTGAATGTTTGAAAATAAAAGAGCTTAGCTTCAAAAATATCTGCTGTATCAATTATCAATATTTCTATTTTTTTTTATTCTTCCTAAATTCTAGTTTTATGCTTTTAATTTAAATAAAGTATTAATATAATTTTATAATTTTGAGAGTCGGCTATAAATATAATGTAGATGCTTTTTCAAGGCTTTCCCTTCTTCGGGACAGAAATCGTTACTGGATAATGCTAAGGAAGTATTAGCTAAATCTTCGCAACAGTGGGAAGTGGCGAAGGAACATGGTAAACTAGTAAAAAATGCAAACGCCAAGTTGAATGCTCAGAAGCAAGCCGTGCTGGTATTAAAGGATTCGTTAAACAACACTGGAATAAAGGACAACGAGATAAATGTGAAATTGCGAGAATTGCAAAGTAATAGCAAAAAATGTAAGTCTATATCATATGTTATTATAATGTTATTAATAATTTCAAAAAATGCAGTTGCCGAATAAAAGATTTTAACATTATATTAATGAGAATTTTTTTTTTTTTTGAACAGTACATGAGGATCTATTAAATATCTTGGAAGACAACAATGAAGTAGCAGACTCGGTAATGAATACGCAACGATTGATCGACGATTACAAGCAAGGCATTGCTGACAGACTGAAGCCGAAATTGCACGAATTGAAGCGCGAAGGCGATTCGAAGATAAGCCTTGCCAGTGAAAAATGTAATATTTCTTTTCAAAGTTAATGTATATGTATACTTGGCGAACGTTTTCATATTTTATACGCTATTGTTAAATAATTTTATTGTTAATTAAGTATTAAATTAGTGAAAATTGTTAACTATTATAGAAATATGTGTATTTTAGTGACGGAAGCGCTGAGTAATATTAAGAAAGCTGATGCGAAGCTAATAAGTCTATCAAACGTTGCAATGAAACGAAAAGCTGTTTTCGATAAATGGAATGACACATTAGCCACGAAATTGCAAAATCTCAAAGACAAAATTGCAGAAGCCCGAAATACTGCCGAAGGGGTAAGAATAATAATTATTTTGTTCTTTGTTCAGATATATATTTATAAATTAAAATAAAAGTTTTGATTCTCCATATTTAAATGTCTTTATCATACATTTATTATTATGTGCTATTTTTGTTATATTATATATCTTTAAATTTCTTAATGTAAAACAATTTTTAAGGATAACTCATTTAATTGATAATTTCCGACATAACTTTGAGTAATTAAGAATATAGTACACTTATTATTAATAAAATGAAAAAATTATTAAAAAATTAGATTTTTCTATAATCTTTATGTTTTTCAAAGTAATATAAAAGATTTGGCTCAATACCTGTGACTAAATATCTAAAATAAAAAATTATTTTAATAAGAATTAGACATGTTTTTAAAAAATAATTAAGATAAAATAAGAAAATTTTAAACCTATAAATTTGTAATACTGTCAACAAAGTTAAAATGATTCTTATTGAATTGTTTAACGTACATTGATTTTTATATGGAAAGTATAAATTTCCAATTTTACTTTTTGCACCATACAATTTTTTTTATACATCTTTAAGACTGAATAATTGCGATAAATAATTTTTGAAATATAAGTTTTTATATTTCATTTTGTTTTTAGATCCGCGTTTCTGTACGATCAGTGGAAGGTAAAGAATGCATTCGTTCATACAGACCAACGACGTTGCAATCCTCGTCAACGACGTCGATTATAATAACATTCGCGCTTCCAACTGCACGCAAAGAAGGTTCCCTGTTTTACTTGCCTAGTGGAATTAACGTAAGTTCTAGAATAACAATATTAATTTAGCGATTAGAGCAATTAACTTCGCATAAAATAAAATATATACGAATTGTATAACAAATTGATTTTTAAGTTCTAATATTTTGAATTTTTTCAGGATGATTTTATCGCTCTAGAGATATTTGATAAAAAGGTACGATTCTTATGGAATGTCGGTGGTGGTACAGGTATACTAACACATCCTGAAGTTCTTGAAAGCGGCGATCTGCAGAATGACAGGTCTTGGTATCGGATTGAAGCTGAAAGGTAAATGACAATATTAGTATGAATATAATTAATTAATATATAGTATAAATATAGATAAATAAATATTGATTGGAATTTGTGAAATATGTAAAGAATAATTCACACAATGTTATCATTAATTAATACGAGAGAAAGAAGCTGATTTCAAACAATTTGCTTTTTTATCTTAGAACGCGACACACAGGCAAGCTGAACGTGCACAAGCAGTTTTCGACGTCCGGAAAGTATCTTCCTGTCATAAATACGACTAATTCTGAATATGGTCGTTTCGACGTCTTGCCTACAGACCGAGTATGGATAGGAGGTATCCCTAAATCGCAAAGAAGACCAACAGAGTTGATCGCTGGTAATGGTCTTCCGGGTTGCATTCATCAAGTAATCCTCGATGGAAAGCATATCGGCCTCTGGAACTTCATCACAACAGCACCAGATATGGCTTGCAAAGCTTGTGTAGAAGGGTAATTAACCGAAAATTAATAATCAAATTTCTTTGATGTTTATATTTATTTATTATATGTATAAATTCTGCATATCTCAAATATGTACATTATATCATTTTATATTTTAAGTTCTTTCGATCTGATAATTTAATAATACAAAATGCTTGTTTTTCGATATTATTTTAACAATGATATTATTAATGTTACAGAGTGGAGGATGCCAAAGATGATATAGCTTACAATTTCAATGGAGAGGGCTATGCTGTGAGAAACAGAGTCTCATCTGGTCCATATAATAAATACATGTTTGGAGTCTCGATTAGTTTTCGAACATACGACGAGAATGCATTGCTATTTTTAGCCATTAACAAAGATGTACGAATTTATTTAAATTTCCTCATTGTATTTTAATATCAAGAATATATTTTTACATCTTTTCTTAAGAAAGAGATAGTAGATGAAAATAAATTTAATTCACATTATATTAAATTTAAAAAAAATTTATATATATTATTATATTTAATATTTAATTAATAAAACATTAATTTAATTGTATTTATAATATTCTGTTTAATTTCTATGATATTATTTATAAATAGAATCAGCACATCATGATTTCCCTGCGAGAAGGCCGAGTGATCCTCCATGTCGGTTACGGCGGAAATGTGAGCATGGAGATGTCCTCGACTTACAAATACAATACTGGCAATTGGACAAAGGTGGATGCATTCCGTCAGTATCAATTACGCAAGAACATCGAAAAATGCAGCCTTAGTATCGGTGGTGACGACAAACGAATTGGTGCGCCCACACCACAGCCCACGAAAGAAGATATTCCAGATTTGGCGCAGGTCAAGTATTACATCGGCGGGCTGCCACCGAGCTTCCGCGCAGAAAAACTAATGTTACCCTCGCAAGTGTCGTTCCTCGGATGCATGGCTAATATCGTAGTGCAAGAGGGTTATGATCCAATGGCCGAACAATATTACGGAGTAGAATCCAGTTGTGGTAATAAAGTAAGTATTATAATTTATTCTTTAAAATAGATACAAATCAAACATTCTATTGGAATTTGTTCAGATGCAACATTTTACGTATCAAAATTATACAAATCACTTTTGTTGTCATAGCCATTGAAAATAGTTGGATTTTATGGAGATGGATATCTCGAGCACTCAGCGTTTACTCTGCGCAAGATTCAGTCTGTTCTAAGCTTCTCCTTCAGAACCATGCAGGATGCAGCTATGCTTCTTCTCTCTACGTTTGAGGGCCATGAAGACAGATTGAGTGGTATTCTCAAAGAAGCTGTAAGACTTTATTACACTTTATCATTTAATTTTTTTCTTATTATAAAAAGAATCACTATATAATGAAGTGCACAAAATGATTTATCGTAAATGCTGCAAAATAGTCCTGAATACCTCTACTCTAAATAAATTAATAATAAATAAAAGGACATACTAATATTCATAAACGTATAAGCAAGATATGCAACAAAACATTATTCGTACATACATTTTATTGGAAATAAACTTTATTCGCGTATTATAATTATCAAAAAATTTGAAATTAATTTGTTCAATTAATTTTTTCAGAAGGACAGCTATTACTCCGTGTGTATTCTCAATGGACAAGTGCAAGTTCGTTTAAATGCTGGCCATGGCGAGCTGGTTCTCCAATCGAATAATACTTTTAACGACGGAAAATATCACTCGGTCACTGTCATTAAGAAAAGAAAGGAAGTGGAGCTGAGAATCGATGACGCATATCAAACATCAGGAAGATTGCGCAATAGTATTGCGATCAAGGCTCCCAGTTCGAACGGCGGACTTTTCTTTGGCGGATTACCGGCGCTCATCAATAATACTAAAATGGTCGCAACTAACACGCCACTGTATGGCGCTATCAAGGATGTGATTTTCAATGATATGTAAGTCATTAAGCCAAGTTCAAATAAATTAAATATTGTTTATAATTTTTTGGAAGATAATAAGTCATAAATGATTAAAATTTCGACGTATTAAAATTACATTACATATATATCATATATATATTTTTTATTTCAAATTGTACTGTATAAAATAATTGTATTTATGGACTTTTTCGATTTAATTTTTTAATTTAAAAAAAATTAATTTAAAAATTAGAAAATTAAAAAATTAAAATTATTTCTTTATTATATCAGTTTGAAGAGACTGTATCGATTAATTTATAATTTTTTTTTTTTTTTCAGAAATCTTCGATTCGACGATGCAGTTAATTTTGATCACGCTCTAATCGGTCGTTCCGGGCCGAGTATGGGAAAAGAAACGCCAAATTACGTACCATCAGCGTCATTGTCTCGAGGAATGTCCACACAACCTGAAGGATGCCAAAAAGTGCCTTATTATTCGCTAGAACCAGGTGCTTTGAAATTTGGTGATAAACCACATAGTCATACGCAGCTCTATCTCAACTTCAAGAAATTCTGGGAAAAGAAATATGCGATAGAATTCGATTTTAGGACGTATTATCCCAATGGATTGCTGTTTATCACTCCGGTAAAAAAAAACATATGATGTAATCATGACTTTACTAGTTGACAATTTTTTATTTATAACTAATTTAAATGTATTTCATTAAATTTAAGTTGAACAAAATATACATATTTTATAACAACTTTCCGACTTTTATAACGCTAATTTTTCATATAAATATAATTCTAATCATTTAACTATCGTTTTTAGTTATAACTTTATAACATTATCACTTTTATTACAAATGCATAGGGTCTTCGATTGAAACACTATTTAATGGTGCTCATCCGAGATGGACAGCTTCTTTTGGTAGTGAGAAGCAAACAAAGGAAGGAAATAATATTTAAGACACCATTTAATGACGGTAATTGGCATCACGTCGTTATCAGTCACGAAGAAAGGAAACTCACCCTATTAGTAGACACTCAGACACCGCGTGTCATCAAAGTACCGAGAAGAATTGGTCTCGCATCCATGATGTATATCGGTGGTCTTCCGGAAAGCGGAACGCCTATCCCGGAACAAGTGGTCGTCAGACTGGAGACATTGAAGGGATGTATCAGAGGCCTGAAGATCAATGGAAATGTTTACGACATGGTGGGTTCCACCAGTAGAGCCTTCAATGTCGGCCAGTGCTTCCCAAGTGTCGAGAGCGGAGCGTATTTTCAGGGCGAGGCTTATGCTATTTATCGTAAGTCACGAAACTACTAGTAAAACTAAGTAACTTAAGTAGGAACTTAAGGAGAAATGCCTAAATCTTGGACATAAAATAAATTATCAAAAATTCAAATCATATCATTTTAATTTTTTAAATTAAAATTTTTTAGTAATATAACTTTTTTCACTATAAAATATGGCATCTTAAAAAAAATTAACAATGCAAAAGATACAAAATAAAATTACAAAATAAGATTCTCAATACTAAGAAATATTTTTTCTTACTTCGTTTTAAATCTTCGGAGTAACAATTTTGTTCTTTTAGGAAACAACTTTGAGGTTGATGGCGTGCTCGAACTTCAATTGGAGTTCAGAACATCGGAAGTGTCTGGCGTGTTGCTGTCGATTACCGCACCCAGTGGTTCACCTTCTCTGTCATTAGAACTCAATAGCGGGAAGGTGATCATGTCGGGCGATCTGGGCGACAGCAATCCGTTATACGTGGAGCAGGGCTTTTCTAATCATTACGCGATCTGCGACAATCGATGGCACAGAATCCAGGCTGTATATAACGATGAGGAGCTGGCGCTCAAGGTGGACGAGCTGGACCAAAAATACGGCTTGCCCACGAACATTAATTATCATTTAAATACCTCTGTCTTCTCTGGCCCGTTGTATATAGGTGGTATACCAGGTAAATGAATGTTACGTTAAATTACATATTAGTAAATAAACCTGCATGATAAATGAAAAAGGAACATAAAAAAGTAGCTTAACTAACATTGTTCTCATCATTTTCAGTGACTGCTCAGAAAGGCTCGCTGTTAACGCGAGACCACTTCAATGGATGCATCAGGAATGTGATGATAAGAGGGGAAAGGCGAGACTGGACGGACATGGCCGAGCTGCACAACATCCACCTGAGCTCCTGCCCGGTTCAATGATAGCGGGGCGTGAAGAGGAAAGACAATTACCTCGGCGTTCAGCGCTTTTAGTTCCAAAGACTGTTCGAAGAGTCGCGTTGAACAATTCAACAATCGCATCGAGATTAACGTGCCATATATTCGCAGGCGACGAGTTCTTTAAGACTTAACAAAGCCAAAAGATGCTAAACCGTAGACCGTTAAGCTAATCGTCGTAGCATGAAAATAAAAAAAGGAAAAGAGAAAAGGAGAGAAAGAGATCGTACGCTTCAGTCTCGCCGTGACAAACAAACGATGGCACGAATAATTTCGTCGTACGTACGCAGGTACGCGTAACGCGTGCAGACGGTGACATTTTACGCGTAAATAGAGAGATCACTGCCATATAGTTTAATTATTCACCGTAAGCCGCAAACAATTTGTACATCAGTATTTAAAAGCCATTATTTATTATCGTTAACGTAAATCCGATCACGAGAATTCGTGATCGCTGCGTCGACGAGTTAGGGAATAGAAAATAACGCGATTACGTTTTGTACTTTTATAGTTAGACATCTACTAGAGCCCGATATATTATGTACATTGTAGATTTTTTATTCGAAAGATTTATCGAGAAACATGCAAGTGCCCTGTAAAAAAGAAGTGTCCTTTAATCACGCACACAGAGAGATGATATTCGAAGAATATTTATATCTAATTTTCTCTCTCATACATAACACACGCACACGATTTTTGTTAAACTGTAATATATTACATATACACAAGGAAAATTAACAAATTACGAAAATCCGCTGTTGTGTATAAAATATATAATATAACAAGAAAAAAAGCGCATAGGGCTGTGTCGCTTTGATTTATCCTCCTTAACGCTCTAAAGATCCCTATAAAATACCTCAGAAACGCAGCTTTATGAAATTTCACAATGCAATTTTCCTCCAAAACGGAAGACAAATATTAAACACAAAGAATTGAAGTTCTAGAGAATTAAAAAAATTTTACTTTTATTTACGAATAAAATCTTCATTTTGAGATGTTTTATATTAAAAATTGAAGAAATTCTCATCAAGAGAAAAAACCAGATCTTTTAAAGAATGTGCCATTAGGTACGATCAATGCTGGATTACTTTTGATATCCATCCGCGGAAGAATAAAAGTCTATTACAAATGGGTTATTAAATTTTATTAATGACATTCGCTGCGAAGATGCTAACAGTAAATTATGACCCAAATCTTACATGACGTACTGAATAAATATACATATCGTTGAGTAGGTAGGTATACGTTTTTTTCGTTTTATGTGTATATAAAAACATAATATTTACAGAGACACGGATAGAAGTTCGAGAACTGATATTCGCCTTGACGTCGAAATTTCAGCGACAATAAAAATCGATAATTATTACGTAACAATAATCGTTTATTATTAGTAAGCGCGATTTAACTGCGGCGTACAAATTTACGTCGTGCCGCAGTACTTAATTGTGTATGTGTATGTATGTGTGTATGCCTCGATTTCCCGTCTCTCTTTCTTTCCGTCTCGGTCTATTCCGTTTTGTTCACATTTAATTGTCGCATCCAAGTCTTCTTTTTTTTTTCACCAGTTCACTAATAATATCTATTCTTCAAAAAATATAAATATCAAGCATAAGCGACCAATATCGAGAGATCTCTCTTAACATCATCATAACTTTGTAATCAATCCCATTTCCACAAGCCATTATTCTCGCTGGCTCTTAAGATTAATGACTATGTATATATTTATATATATATTAATTGCAATCAATTCATATATATCTCTTTCTCTCTCTCTTCACTCTCTTTTCAAACATTGTCATCATGAACTTACTGCAACTTGCACTTCATCTCAAAGATTTCATAATTTCTTTCTTTTTTTCTTCTATGGCGCGTACCTCACGTTCGATATTGTCAGGTCGGACTGTTTCTGAGTCTAAGATTCTCTATCTTATCGCTCTTTTTCTCTCATCATCGTACTCGGATAAATTTACAACAGACGGGGATATAGAATAGTGAACTTCTTTCTCTCTCGATTACTACAATCTCGACGGAGTTTAATCTTCATAAGTCCCTTTCATTACACATGATCGAACGGCGAAACGCGGGACGGCGAGATCAAGCCGACTACGTCCCACGCAAATTGAAGATACATAGATTATTCCTCCGCAGTTTCAGCGGAGAACACTCGATTTCGATATGTCGCGTTGTATTTGTAATTGTATCGTTAATAATCTTGTGTTTGCGTTACGCCGTGTCGCGGAATACGGAGGGTCTACCTATACTCGACACGACTGTCCGCACCGAGTCGAAGACTTATCATACAAAATAATTGAAGAACGATCCTGGAGACGCGTCGTCATCGTTAACGGAATCCGAGACCAGAAAGAAAATAATCATACAAACGATAGACCCCCAATATTGTCGTATAAAATAGCTACATGAAGTCTATCTATCTCTAGCTTCTTCTCCCCTCTTATAATATTATAATGAAAGAAACGTATCCGACCGAAAAGGCCCGTTCAGCGAGATAGGAAGCCGATGCCAGTCCCACGCGAAAAGCGAACCTCAAATTTATGGCACAATAAATTATAACAGTTTCTCCGATAAATTACGGACCGCCGCGTTCTCTGTTCGCCCGGACTGACTAAAGTTTCGCTGAGAGACGGCGGGATGTGTCGCGATTGCCGGTAAATTCCTACGGGGGAAATGTAATGTACGAGACACGGTTGAAGAAAAGTCATGCTGTCAATTCGTTAAATATTTTTACGCACTTAGTCCAATTACATCATTCGTAATATAAGGCTTCATACTGTTTTTCTTTACTTCCGAGGAAGGTAGAATATAACTGGAGAACTTGGAGTAACGAAGTTTTGTTTGGAAAAAAGCGCGGTTCCATTGATAAAATTGTTTAGACTATGCCCATCTTCCACCTTCCTCTTACATAATAAAGATTGAAGCGCGTGGGAGGAAAAAAGAAAGCACCGCGAGCCTCCCTTTCTCGACGGCTCTTCGACGAACTTTGTCCACGAGGCAACGATACTTATGCAATATCCATTTTCTGTACACAATGATAACTACCTAATCTGAAGAAAAACATCGCTCGCTTTAAAACAGCCGCTTCGGCGTAAACTAATGTACGCGCATATCTCGCACGCGTTTTTTTTTTTACAGTATAAACTTGAAACGCGTAATGTAGCTCGAACGATCGACTTTCGTCGCAAAGAAACGAATGCATCATATGCCTGGATTTATTGTAAGGCTGGTCTTATATTCGATTCTGCTAATTACGCAACGAACTGATTTATTTACAACATGAGCTATCGTTGTTCGCATCCGTTGTCACCCCGTTGGCAAAAGTTTCATCCCCCACGGAGAAAAGGGGGATCAGGGGGACACTGCGAGAATTGCGCTACGCATTGCAATCGTTAATAGTCGCGAGAAACGCACGCAGAATGAGAAATCATTAATTCAACTCCGTTTGAGCCGCGTCGAATATTCTGCCGACACGTATCCCAATCGGTAAAATATAAAGAGCAAATACATATAAAAAAAGAACAACATTCTCCCCAATTAAAAAAGGAAATTGATATAAAAAAAGAGGATCTTTTTTACAAGATTATATAATATACAAAAAATAAAAATAAGTTCAAAGTCATCGAAGTTTGCGCACGAGACACATTTAAAAATTAATGATCCCTCACATGTCCGCACGTTTTATCATACTTTAATATATTCTTTAAAAAGTTTTAAATGCACTAGATAATAATCGTTGAATTTAGAATCCCTAGCCTAGCGAAGGATGCAGAAAGACCTATGTCAATCGCAAATTACGCATGTACGCACACATGAGAACACAAGCTGCACCGTTGCCATCCTCCCTCACTCTCGCTTCGTTTGACAAAATAAATTTAGAAAAATTAACTTTCGCATTATACATATCCATGAGAATCGTACGTCCATGCAGTCGCAACACACCGGTTTACACGATTACAAGGCGGTTACATGACGAGAGTTAGTCCACAAAATTAAAGGATCTTAGGGGTGTATTGACAACAAACCATCTTATAAGTAGATACTAGTAATCTTATGACACAGTGATTGATGCTGACGATCAACGAAAAAAAAAAAAAAAACTGATAACGCAAGAAAAAGTAAAAACAAAACTCATTCTCTCTGGTATATGAGCACGCTCCCCTGGCTTTTCCACCCTTTCGGAAGCGGCGTGCGATCGAGAAACGCGGGACTCGTGCGCCAACTGTGATTATTTCTTTATGGAGTCAGCACCGATCAATTGTCCTTATAAAATTGACTAAAAACGCAACGTATTCGCATTAATTTAATATGGGCCTGTATTAAAATAGTAACTATGAACAACAGAGGGCACAGTAGCGTAATGTTAAGTGTGTGATCACTTATGTAAAACTATATGACGAGTGGTATGTCCTTCTTATTCGGTAAGTTCACCTTTTTACCTTGCCAGAGGCTGTTGTGTATCGTAAAGGCATCTATGGTCACCGTCAGATGCTTTGTGTGAACTTGCGAAAAGCATTTTCCGCTGGAATTATATCTGAAATGAAAAAACAAACAGCAATCAACAACATATAACACATCGAGAGATTTAAAATAGGGACACATAATTGATTGAAGTCTTTTGAGATAGAAAAAACGAACTTAAGGAATTGACTCTTGATTTCACTTACTTAAAAAATTTGTCGAACATATTATCGATGACTTGTTTGGGCCCAGTACCGTATAGCTTGGCTACTTCCTCCCTCTCGGGACAGTACGAATAGAGAGCGCGAAATTGGCAGCCAGCGTCTCGAAACAGAATGAGAAAGTGTTTGCTCTCGGACCGGCTTATCTCCTCCAGAACCCTCGATTTAGCTTCTCTGTTCACCGTACCGGGGAAGACACAATACTCCACAGCATTCAGCATTATGTTGCGATTTGACTTGGCTATCGGCAGTTTATACAGTCTTGGGCCTGTGGAGGCATGAAGTTTCTTAGCTTTTTCTTTTATATTAAAAAAATGTATATATATATATATATACATACACTTATGTAGATATATACTTATTGATGTCTCTTACCGTTATAGTCCATCATAGAACTAGGCGTGCTGCTGATGTCGCTGCTGCCATCGTCGTAGATCCTCTTCTTCGACGTCATCAAAGCGGGTGGCAGCGAACCGGGTCCCGATGGTGATGTTAGGTGCCTCATACTGCCTATGCCCGGACTGGCGGCGCGTCTCGGAGGCGTCGACCTGCCCAAGCCGCTGTCTGAATCTATTTGTCGACACATCATACAATCTTGATCACTACTTGCACGTTCCGCATATGAAGATGAAAATCTCAACGGAGAGGCAAACGTCTATGCGTTACAATTCTCATTAAAGAATGACGACAAATGTATTTTTTTTTTTCCTTTTGTCACCCAAGCGAATCAGAATACACAGAGATCTTTTGGTTTTATTAATGATGGTTAGCCACCCCGCCAAGAATGTATTAGTTACTTGTTATAGACACGTGCGAGATACCTCTCTTGCCTTAAGTTTAGCTTCGTAATTTGCGTTTTATTACAAAAAGTATATTTTATTATATAAAAATATTCCAAAATATTTGCAACTTTGTACTTTATAGTCTGATAAAATAATTATAAATGCTTATGTGTCTATCAGCTTGTTAAATCACTGACTGCACTAGAATGATTCTAATGTATATGTCATGATTCTCTAGTGTACTAATTGTTATTAAAACTATGAATCTCTTGATCAATGCTAATGCGATGATTTATGCTGATAGCTTAATATCAACAATTTAATCCACGAATACCACAATTTAATCCAGCTCTGCAGTTTGCGACGAAAGAGAGAAACGCTCGATCGATTATCGACATTAAATAACAGGACATAGCAAATTCATCCACGGAGTGCGTGAGTCTCGATTATACATCGCGTACGCAATGAATTTGCTATACCTCGTCACCACAATACCTGAAAATAAAAACAATAAAAGGATACTGTGATACACAGAGTGGGATATTCAAGGCGAGATAGGATAAATCAGGATACTTAGGTACACAGGGTCAACAGGGTTATTATAAACGGATACCATAGCCACCGACAGAATAAATCTGGAAAAAAGACACTGATCGACAAAATATATTTTGTACCCACACCCAGTGCTGTACAACAACAAGCCCAAATAAGCTTCAATCGAGCCTTCTCTACGCAACAGCAACAGCAGCAACAGCGAAAATGAGTCATCCTAAAAAAATGAGAGGACAAAGTTCCACCTCAACGGAGGCGTTCGATGAAACAAAAAAACGAAGAAATCATAAATCGCTTAAAAAGCACGAAAGAACTAAGACTCCATCACTTCATTTCGTCAAGCCGTGGTGGAGGAACTTTGCTCAAACGTATAACAAAAAAGGAAAAATGCATATGATTGTTGTGCGAATGTATGAGTCGTTAAGTATCACTGCCACCTGTGTGCTCTCCAGCCTGCCACCATGCCACTACATACATATGAGTATAAGTGCGCGTGTATGTGTGCTACTCGATCTACAAAAATCTCGGGACGTTGTGATATACATGTTGTAATATATATATATACATATATATATATATATATATACATATATATATATATACACAGGATACATTGAGACTGTTGCACGATATAGAAGGGAGATCGAACGTATTTCCAAGTCACTGTGGTGCTTCTTACCGCACAAATTCATCAGGGAATTAGACTTTCTCCCCTTAAAGTTTTGGTAAGTCTGGTATTTAGGCCTGCCTCTAACTTGTTGCTGAGACTCCTGCACATCTGCAATAACGCAACGTTTGCCTTGTTACACTCAAAACGCCATGTACGATCAAAGAGATTAAATAAGTTGCGGGAGAGATGCCTCAATCGTGCGCATCTCATTGAGGGAGCGAGCGGGTACGGGTAAGGTTTGTAGGGACTTAAAAAAAGGGGATTGAATCTAACTACTAGCCATATCCGGGGGTACATCGAGAACTGAAGTGGCCGGTGCAGTTTTTGGTGCAGAACAACGTTGCGTTCCAACTGAAAGATCCACTACAAGGCGCTACTTAAAGTTAAAGATAAAAATTGAAAAAAAAATTGAAAAAAAAACGGGGGAACAATCATACCCGCAAAGTGTAGTGACCTTGCTCAGTCGCTCGTTGGGGATAATCAAAGGCTAATGAAATATTCAAACACTCATCGCGTAAATTTCTGATAGATTATAGCTGCCCATACCAGTGTGTGATAACATCCTGCAATGAATCTACTTTCGTCAAGCCAAACGTTTAAGAAACAAACAATCGTACAGAGCCTGCGGCATTCCCGCGCTAAACTGTAAGTAACATCGAACCCACCTCTGGAGGTCTTGTAGGAGCCACGTCGACCGAGCTGATTCACGCTGCGGCAAGGCGAGGAACCCCTACCGTCGTCGGGCGAATCTACGGAAGATACTAAAAAAACGGGGTATCTCTATTACAATCAGTTTAAATTCTTACTGCAGGTTTTACACTACTTATAAATATATAGATATATCAATTGTCAACTTGCTACGAATTATACATCGAGTTACAGATATTGATAAATAAGGTACAGAGCATGCCAAATTGAAAAACGGAAGGAAGTGCAGTGAAATGAATTTTGTTGTGAAAAAACATATTGTGAATTACACAGATATCATATTTTATCAATTATACACATTATTTATTTATTCCTCAAAGTTATTATACTTTCTCTCCTGTATAAAAGATTCATATCTTTAGAGAATTAAATACCATTGTTATTGTTAAATTTGAATTAGCATGTTTTAATTCTCTTGATCTATTTATAATCTTACTGCACAATATCTTATTTCAAGTTTAGATCGATTCAAAGTATTAATGTATCGTTACTCTTTCTTTTGTCGTGTACAAAAAATTAATTAGATAACTTATCGCGTATTTCTACATATCCAGACTTTTTAAGAAAAGAAAAAATTTGTAGATGTGTACTGTAAAAGCGCGGTGAGAGAGTGTGTGTGGTGCATACCCCTGAGACTGCCGCCCCGATAAAGAGGGCCGGAACAACGTCGGTCATCAAGGTGGGCAGCCGTGAGACTATCCTGCGAGCCTCGGTAGTAGTCTCGCCTCATCGTCGGAGAGGTCAGCGACGCTACAGTAAGTGTGTTAGTGCAAAACAATCGGCTCGGTATTTTCTGTACTATTCTAGTTTGGCGTCGATATCGCGCGATTGCGGGCTCATCGAGCGATTTACAGTAGCCACTGACGCGGCGATAAACTAGCATAGACGAGAAAATCTGGAGCTCGTGAGCATGTGGTCAGGGTAAAAATTCATAAAAGAAATCAATTATAACAAAAAAAAAAAAAAAATACAGAAAGAATGATATCGCTACGACGGAAGAGAAAACGGCTCTGATCGTAAAAATCTTCGCCATGCAATGAATAAATGCAATTACAACATCAAGGAGACTATTGCTATTATAGGGTATTATAACGGGGAAATGCACTTGCGACACAACAAGTAGTAAAAAGATCCATCTTCTTAGCGATTAATTCGAAAATGAAGATTTAATTTTTCTTCTTCAGAGAATATACTTATATCATTTTTTTCATATTTTTTTTTCTCAAATCTGTATATCAATCAATATATTAAATCTTATTTTTCAAGCTGCCAATATACTTAATCCCCAAGAAGCATTGATCGTTACAACAGATAATTCGTTTTCTGCAAGTGCAATTTAATAGCAATCTCACCTGTACTTAAATTGGAAGAAGAACCCTTCTTCCCGCGACTAGGTGTAAGAGCCCCGGAATCCAACACTGCGCCAGCGTCTCCGTGAATTGTTTTGGGCCGCGGTCGTGCGGTTGCAGTCTTGTTACGTAATTTTGCTGGATTTATTGCATTCAGAAGCTCCTTATCAATTACCTTACCCTAAAAACAATAAAAATTACGTTATAAATTTATTCCTGCTAATTTATATATATATATATATATATATATATATATATAATATCATTAAAAATATCACTTACTTCTCTTTCTGCCTCCTCTATCGCTTTCTTCACCTTATGGTGTTCCAAAATAGCGGCTCGCCGTTGACGTTCCTCCTCTTTCTTGCGAGCTCTCTCCTCCACCTTCAGTTTCTCTTGCTCCCTACGTGCTTGGGCCTCGATTTCCTTTCTTTCCTTCATTTCTTCCTGCCTTTGCCTTCTCTGAAGCGACATCAGCATTATCCTCTCCTTCTTCTTCTCCATTTCGTCCATACAATTCTATAGTAAATTTTAATTAGAAAATATATATTAAAATTTGGTAAACAAAACTAAAATAAAAAAAACAAATGTATGTACAGAACATTTATTGTTATTTGAATGGTAAATATTATTGTAATATATACCGGATCGGGATTTGTAAGTTGATTCCCAATCACCAGACCAACTCCAGAAGCGTGTCGGCTATCTGTGCTACTGTCTCGCTGTTTCTCCCTCTGTCGTTCCCTCTCCATTTCCCGTTTAAGGTCCCTGTCCCTCATTTCTTGTCTTTGCTGTTCCCTTTCGTCGGCTTGCCGCAATCTTTCCCGCTCCAATTCCCGCTGAACTTCTACTTGTTTCTGCTTTTCTATCGCGTTAGCAGAAGATGATTCTGGATGCATTGTAAAGTCTTCGTGCTCAATGTAAGACGATACACTTCGTTCCTTAAGAAAAAAATGTTGTTTATTTAATAATTGCTTCCTTTTTAAGAAATTCTGTACACATAGTAAAATTCTATTCAAAATAAACGAATATGAAAAGAGAAAAATATAATAAAATAATTAAGAGTAAAATTAAGAATATGAAAATTCGTTTGTAACTAAAAATCCGCTCACCTTTTTAGGAGACGTTCTTTTCACTCTGAGGGTCGGTTTTGGTTTCTTAGGAGCATCATTGTCGAAGGAGATATAGAATCCTTTCTCGTTCGGGTCCGTGGAATCGAGAGGTGTAACATCCGGAGTGACTGAACGCGACGTCTCCCTCAATGACGGATGAGGTTGGAAAGAATTCTGCGATATCGTGGGTCTAGTTGGCGATGGTATTCTGTACGTACGACTACCCGACGTGATGTTCAAACCGCGAATACCCTGTGTGATATCGTCGTCGTTGCCTTCGAAATAAAAAAAAAGAGGTTTAAGAAAAGATGTTGATGATTTTTTATAGCTTCTTTTGCATTAATATAATTTAAAAAACACGTACAAAAAGTGATGTTTTCATATAATTGCAAAAGAATTATAAAACAAAGTTTCATTACCAATAAAAGATATATTTTGGGGCTTCATGTCATCGACAGGCGGAGCTGGTACGGGAGTATGTAAAGCTTGCCTTTTCTCCGTCGGACTCTCACATGAGATCGGGATGTGATGTACAGTTGATCTCTTAGGTTCAGGACTTTCGCTAATTAACTGACTTATTCGATGAACCTAAGATAGCAAAATATGATCGTATAAGAGAACAAGATAAATACATATTTTATTGTTTTAATAAAAAAGATAATCTTTCCGTAAACAAATTGTATATAATCTTAAAAAAAGAGATGATAAAAGACCCAGTTATGTTTAACAACAGAGAGTGTATATAATATAAAATACACAAAACTCAGAATAAATAAATTCATATTTGACGTATAGATTTGAAATATCTACAAAACACTATCACGGCACCATTGTCGCAACATTATTTTCTCACATAATTCAATGATCATTTTCTTTCCGCTTTTATCAAAAGCAAGACGCAAATGCATAAAAATAAGGTAAACCAGCCAAGGCAAACCTTAGTGAAGTAATCGCGCGATGTTGTGACGGCCGAGTTGAGGAAATACATGTTATTTAAATTTACAAAACACTTGAGAGAAAATTAGAGGTGTAAATTTCCGAGCTGAACGCGATCATCTAGACGCTAAGACTGGCCAATGTGGGCAGTGTCTGCCATGTTGGGTGTTAAGAACAAGCATCTATAAGCGTGCATTACATCATCAACTGGTTCCCATGCATATACATACTCGCTCGGGGCCAATCCTTTGTATTGAAGTGACCAAATCGAGCTGATGATCGGCGCACGCATCGCGAACGTTTAGCTATAACTTTTCACTCACACAATAATCGCTGCTGTGGGTGCAGCATTCAGTCTCGCCCGTCTTTCTATCTTTCGTAATAAATTGATACAATCACGTGCGTGTGTGCATTGTATGCAGAAAAGCTATTTAGTATAAATATAAACAGATTTGTGACGAGTGAATGAACGTGATAAAACGGTACAGTAGTAGAAATAATAATATAATTTTCACTGTGTACGTAATGTGGATTATTAATAAGTAAAAAAAACGTAGAAGAGATTTAAAAGAAAAATAAAATCACGAAAAACACTTACAGTGTTACGATGTTGTGGACTAGCAGATGTGGCTTGTGTTTGGTTAAAAAGCGCCGAAGACGCTGGAAAGACGCTGGCCGGACCGGGGTGGCTCATTTGATTATTACACAGACTATGATCCCCGTTGAGGTACCTTGGTTCCTGAGTGTCGTGCAAAACGAATCCCTTTTGCGGCGCGACCCAAGTCCTCGTTGGATCCGCATACATGCGCATGTCCGGCTGATAAGCTACGAAAAAACATTTAGAAATAATTCACTGAAGCGTATTAAAATTAAAAAAAGAAAATATGACAGTCGTTAATTTTCAATCTCTAAAAGCAAATCGTATAGGTAAGCTTTTTGGTTAAAGAAAATCGTTTTAAGATTCGTGT
>NW_017305987.1:2591658-2613945 GCF_001594115.1 Trachymyrmex septentrionalis | reverse complement strand
TTTTTTACGTACAAATGATATAAAAAATGTAATATTATTCTCTTCTAGGAGATAAAATATCAACATGAAAACGAATCAATCTGCACCGTAAATAAAGAGCATTAATTTTATTTATTATGTTTTTTTAAAAATAAAATTGCAAAGTTAGATAGTACCACAAATCAGGTGTAAATGGACTAGTCACTTTTGTCGACCCTTTTAACATTGTAGTTCATTTTCTCAAAATCAGGTTGCAATATTTACGAAACGTTGACGTTTAACAAGATTCAAATTATGGAAATAATCATAAACCGCGTAGCTTCTTTGAAGTTTTATTCTTAATATTTTATTTATTCTAAATTAATTTAATTATGTACCGATAGGTTGAGGACTAAATCGCGAATCCATAGATTGCTGATAACCCACTGCGGCCATTTCATTGGCCAAACTCTGGGTGGGTACCGGTTGACCCCACATTCTCCTCTGCACTTGTGGCTGATCATGCAAGTAGAATTGCGATTGCTGCGAATCTTGCAGTCTACGTGTTGATGGATTCATTGGTGGCATTCCGTAAGTCTGCAAAATAAAAGTTTAAAAAGAAACAATTAATAAATTGACGCGACGCAGAATATACTTTCGACACGCACTTGCATGTGCTGCTGACTGAGACTCTGCAGATGCTGAAGCTGTTGCTGCATCTGTTCCTGATGCTGCGACATCAGGTGCTGCTGTTGAATCTGATTTTGCTGGTTTGCCAAACGCTGTATATCCGCTTGAATTTCGCTCAGACTATTGTTCATACTACAATAAATAACATTTTACATGACGATAGTTTTTGTAATTACCACTGTAATTTATACAGGCACGAGTACTAACTGTGTTATGGATTGACGATACTGTTCGGGATCCATATTCTCGATATCTGGAGTGCGTCTGGTCTCGATGAATGGCGCATTACCGTCATGCTCCAGCCACTTGTGCTCGACATCCCGTACATCCTCGCTAATTTCCTATATTCATTATCAGAGAAATGGAATGCCTCAGAAAGATATTACGGTACTACAAATACGTATTTGTGTATAATACTTCAATAGAGAAAACAATTCGATTCTGTTTAGTGTTTTGTTTTTATAAATATAGAAAAATTACTAATCATATTCATTATAAAATAATTATAAGTTTCGGATTTTTCCTAATTATGTTGTTTAAAGTGTACATGTACGCTTATATATGATACATTTTGTACGAGAATAAAAAAAATCTACAAAATTAAAATAAATAAAATAAGTAAAACAGACGATGTACAAATCTGTGAACTGTGTTTCACTGAGGCCTGGCCTTGCGTTTTGCGTAATACGACATAAAATATCTCATTATTTATCATTTAATACAATTTACGAATATTTACCCGAAATAAGTATGAATAAAACATGATGATGCTTTAATTTGTCAATTATTACGTTCGTAATAATTGGCGATCCACAGACAGATTCTTGATCCAGTTAATGGCCGGAAACTTGGTGACACTATCTATACATGCAACATTTATCCGTCTGTTTGATCAATATCTTATGTAACTACGTCAAGTCTTCTTGAATTTCCCCAAGTTCTCGGCACTTTAATTTAAGGTGCACTTTAATTACGGGTATCGAATTTAAATGATTCGCCGCAACAGCCGTAAGTAACAGTGTAATTAGAAGCGGAAACTTAAATTAAATTTTCGTAACACAGCTAATTAGATATCAGTTAGATAAATGTACAGATATGTATCAGAATGTAAAATGTTCTGTTAGTAGAAGAGAGAAATAGTATTAAATATTGACTTATATCTAGTAACCGTCACCGACATAGATATAAATGCAAGTAAATAAATGCGATACTATATTCCAGGGAGTGTTTAGTATTGCACCATGCGTACCAGGAGTACAGTATTAACGAATGCTCAAGTGGGTCTGCACATCATAAAATACATCTATCGTAATTATCTTGAGATGTAAGGTTTCGTTTTCCTCTATTATGTAAAAGAAGCGTCAAGAAGCAAAATAATATGGTCCGTTTTATCAAAAATAATTTCTACTAAAGGGATAAATATACAAAGCGGCTGTACATTTTATAGCATTGTCACGGCCGTTTAGTTTCGTAATTGCTAAACACTGAGAGGGAAGATAATCATTTTTCTTACTGAATCCTTCCATTACAACAGGGACGAAAGAAAAAGAACGTAATAATCGATGTTCGAAAGCCATTCACATAAGCGCGTAATATAAATAATCTTCTAGAAAAAACGATAAATTATTACGGAGTTTCTCGCCTACACTGAAACACTTGCTGGTGATATCGTACCTTGAGCGAGAAGGGTCTCTGTGGTTTTTCTTGCAGGGGTTGTTGGGGTACAGAGGACGCCTCGGAAACGCTCGTCGGAGTCGCCCCGGAAGATCCGGAGGTTACAGGAGTGGGGGGACCGACTGTCTCGGCCGGACTGTCCCCCCCGGACGTTGACGAAGAGGGAGATTTAACCTTACCCTGCAACCAGCCCAACCAGCGTGCCTTGTTAAGTACTCAGAGTCCGCCACCAAATCACCACCAAATCACCAAGGTGCCGAGTGTCTCCCCACGGGCAAAGGTCACGTTACACTCAAGCGCGTTAAGTGCCAAAGCCCATCCAGAGTGGCTCGCAAATCATACTTAATTAAACAACATTTGACTTAAACTAAGAGCGCGCTATCTCGTTTGCAATTGTAAATATAATTTTAAAAAATTAATCTTGTGTGCACACGTGGATATATATAATTAAAATTAAGTATATATAACTTCACATATGTGATATATAATTAAAATTAAGTATATATAATTTCACTCATGTGGCATATCTAATATTGATACCGTAAAAGGATCATAATACGATAGTAACACGCGGTTTTGACTAATATATTACTAAAAATAATTCAACTTGAAACTTTCTTCTATATTACATACGTAATAAACTCACTACTCTCTTTCAATGGAAATATATTCGTAAAACAACATGCAGTGCTTTAATCAAAACAAACCTAAGAATCTTCCTCAAACACTGTTTAAAAATCAATACACATTCACAACTCTATCAATACTTTGGAAAACGAACATTAAGGAAAAAATGAAAGATAAACTCGCACAAGAACATCTTAATTTAATTGTAACAATATTAAAAAAAAAAAGTTATCCATGCTCAACTAAAATAACTGAATGATATTAATTGCTCGAGTTCCAAAATATCGATGTCATTTTCAAAAAAATAATATGTGCTAAATAAAGATTGTATTTGGCAAACGGAAAAAATTCCTGCTTAAACTGAAACGTGATTGAAATAGAAATGTTCAATCCTGTTATAATGCAAAAATTTAGCGTCAGAGCATGCGCTTACCATCAAGTATAGCTGAAATGTCAGAAAGAGAATTGTGTTAAGACAACATGGCAACCGAGATTATTTAAGGCGCAAACAAAGAGGAGAGATAAGGTCTTACTATGTACAACCAAAACGATCAAAATGATGATATCTATACGAATAATATCTAAATAAAAAAATAAACAGATGAGTTAAAAACAATTTGATTGTTATTGTCTAAAACTGAGCAATCATATATTGTACATTCATGTACTTTGCCAATAACACTACAAATTCAACTGATACCGATTCATTTATATGTACAAGCAATATTAAACAATCAGGATATAATTACAATCAGAAAAACATGATATGAAAAACGTAAATAGAAAGCGGAAGAAAAAGAAACTCTGTACGTTCTGAAATATAGTACAGTCTTCATACTATTTGCTCTATACTAAACACCCGTGCCTAGATTCGCAAAGTAGCTGTCACACAGCATGGCAGACCTTAATGTTGTGTCGACAAAATCCACAACATTTCTCGTAATTCATACTGAATTATATATTCCCGTATTACTCTATATCTTTTATCAAAGAAACAAATTATTAAAAATTCTGACTATAATAATGATGTGTATGTAGAACTGATATGCAGAATTGATGATAATGATGTTTAAGTAGATCAATGTGTATTATGCAGACTTCCTAAATTATATGGAATACATTCGAAATAATCCCATATGTTTTTACCTTCGTGACCGCTTGCAAGAAAGCAGCCTTTCCCACTTTCTGCCGTTGCTTCGACATAACAACTTCCATCCTTCGCTTTTCGTTCTCTATGTGTCGTCGTTTCTCTTCGAGCTTCAGTCGTATATTATTCAGCTGCGAAGCCATTACGGTATTACCACCGTTCTCATCTAACACCACAGAGTATTTTCAGTTATTCCAAAATTAGATATAAATAAAATTAAGTAATATATTCTTAAATATGCTACACTCTCTCTTGTCTTGCTAATAATATACATGAATATATACATTCCATAAATGTTATATTTTATAAATATTATACTAACATTTTTCTAATCAACTTGAAATTTTCCAAATGAGTTTTCTTCTTACTTTAATAACTTACCAATTGAATGTTGCTCCATCTGCTGCGACTGCTGATTGCTCTGTTGTTGCCACGTGGTTGTGTTTGGCAGAGTGGCGAACGTTGTTTTCTTCTCACTATTCCCATTACTTTGGCCATATTTTCTGTTCGATTTAGCGTCATCTTGTTCCGTATACGTGAAATTGATTCCTTTTTCTGAGCTCTGCCTACTCAAATTCGCAAAGCTGGCGAACTTCGTGGGGACATCGCCACCACCACCACTACTACCATCCGTACTACTGTCGTTCTCTACGTTGGAATGTAAGATTTGTCGGAGAGCGACGTTATCTAGGCTGCTGTTGGACGCTTGTCGTCGCAGTCTCATCGGCTCTTCGCTACCACTGTAACCGTTGTCCGCGATTATGTGCTGCACGCCGCTACCGTACACATCTTGGACGCTGGATCGCGCAGGCAACGTTGGTTCAGTGGCGTTGCGCTTGCCAGTGTGCGCGCCTAGCTCTTTATCCGGATTTCTACCAAAATTGTGTAAATTATCCTGGATAAAAGAAATCACTCGATCATACTGCTTGTCCGCTCGAGATAATCCTTCCGCGCCAAAGTCTTCTTCGTGCGACGACGAATGAAATGACGTCGCTCTGCGCAGCTACATACCTGAGACCCGCCGAAGTTCTCGATAGTCAATTGAGAATCGTCTGTGATACTGTTCCGTCTTGACCGACGTCCGGCATAGGAGCTTCGTCGTTGTTCTTCCCAATTGCTCGGCCGACCAGCGGCTTCAGTTCTAATGGACTTCTCATCGGCTACGGAGCTCAGCGTGGGAATGCCTTTGCCACGATGCACTATGAAACTCTCTTCGCTACCTGCGCGCCTGTAAAAAAAACTGAACTTGATTTCTATCAAATATGTATACGATAAATTTATTTTTATAAGTTGCAACTATATTTGTAAATATAAAAAAAAATATAAGACTCGTTAATTAATTTGTAAATAAACGTCTACAATGAGAAATAATAAATATTACAAAATAAATTAATTTGTTAATTCTTATTTTTATAATTAATATTTATAATGTATTTTTTGAAAAAATAGAAAATTTATATTTGCAAAGTTTATTAATAAATTTATGTAAGTATGCAGGCATATATTTTGCTTTAGAATACTCTTAAAACGTTAAATATGACAACGCACCTATCATCGTACGGGTGACTCTCGGCAGTTTGTTGCAAAGATTGCGACTTCTTCACAGTACTGCCTGATGTTGACTTCGTAACTGGAAAGATAATTTAACGATGAATCGATTGCCTGTCTACATTTTTATTTAATTGTATGAGAAGGTTCATTCATCACTCAAACTATATTCAAGTAGAAACAGTAAGATGCTCAACAGATAATAAATTTATACTTTACGTTAAATAAAGCTTAGGCAACAAATTAATTTAAGGGCACAATGTGAAATTCTCATGTAAATTGTTTTGTTTTACCAGCAAAACGAATTCAATGTGAGACTATGCACCGACAGAAATGGAGCGATAACACAGAATTTCAACTTGTGCAAATCCCAAATATTAAAATGTTAACAGAAAAGTCTATGTCATATATTTTGAGAGGAAATACGAAGATGTACATCGAGTCACTAATATTCTAATAAACTAATATTCTAATTTCTAGTTTTTGTCGTAGTGTTGAACCAATCTGAAAATGAATATAACGTGAAACAAACAGCTCGATACATGATAAACCATAAACCAAATAACACCATAAACGAACCAAGTATGAATACAACGTCGCAACGTAATCATACTAACTAAACATGGAGTGGATCTTAATGAATGACGACGAAGTTCTCATCTTTCTCGTTGACAGTGACTGGTAGCAGCGCATCGACTCAAAATCTCATGCAAAAAAAAACGTAAGATGAAGCCAATGATCCAATGCAAGCGGCAAGCAGCCAACAATCGTGTCGCAAAATTATGCGATTTACATGCAAGTCTGTTCCCAGGGGAATATATATATCACTCTATGCTCTCACGATCGTGATTGGATGAAATGCAAACAATATGTGATTAGTAACAAGCAGTGCTCCTCGCAACTTATGAACTTCACTAAGAGATTAGTCCAACGGGATCACATGATTTTTCTTTAGTTAATATGCATAAGAAGTATCGATAACACGCATTGCCTTTCTCTTTTCCCAAATAAAATGTCGCGTCAAAACTTTAACGATATAATAGCTTAATTTCTCAATAATGATACACTTCTTTCCAAAGCAATACAAGAAGTAAAATTTTTCTATATGCACACTTTTATATCCGTGTGATGAGATGATGTTGATCATACTAAAAAATTGATGAAAACTAAATACTGCTGTTAAATTTTAGAATTTAGTAGTACAATAGATCTTAATTAAGCTTGATATTAGCAACGATCACAAATATTTTATTATATACACTGTCTATAACAGAATAAGTGTGCGTCGCATTAAATGTGGGTGACCTGGTACACCTACATACATGAATGGCAGCGCGATAAGGCGATTAAGTCGTTGATCCCTTCGAGACATTCTAAAAATCGGTAATATCAGTCCACGGAAACGCGACTCGCAAAGGTAGACGACCACCTAGACATGAGATTGATTCTTTGTGTGGTAACGTGTGGATACCTGTAAAACCTGGCGCGGTTACGGAGAGGTTGCTTCTCAGATCAGGTATCGGAGCTATAGACTGTGGCAGACTTCTCTTATGAGCTACGCCATGACTATTGCGCGGGCAGGCTGCACCCGTCGCCGCGCCGTATCATGTGGTTCATGGGCAACCGGAAGTTGACGAAAGAAGAAGGCGAGGATAGCGTTGTCGTGTCAAGCGTCAAGAAGAAGTTACGCCATAGAAATATATGGAAATATTACAGTTGTAGATTAAGTGCTGCGTGTGGAGGTAAGTTCGTAAGTTTGGCTGGTATATCATATCTCTTTGCCCGTTGCAGCGGCGACCTCATTGTTGTTCGCATTCGCAAAAAAGGTCAATTGGTATCGAATGGAAATAATATAATTAGTCGCTGCTCTCGGGGAGGGGAATTCGGATCAAGAGGCTGAGATATTGAGTATGTGTATTGACACTGATAAAAAGCGTGATACCATTACAATTGCAAGCAACATTCCTCATTAATATTCAGTATTGATAATTTATGTATTTGAATTATTTCATGATATATATCGAATTAATTTGTAATTCAATATAATGCAATTAATTTGTGTAAGAACAAAATTACATATAATGTACGTTCCCTGCAATAGTAGTAGGTTTTTCATGGAGGAAAGTATAATAAAATAAATAATAGAACGGGTATAAAAGTCCAGTGTACAGCAGCCTCCACCAAATCACATTTATCCACCACCAATTTTCACAACTCCTCTCTCTTTCTTTCTCTCTCTCTCTCTCTCTTTCTCGCTCTCATTGAAGTATAGCTCGAATACCACATATTATCGCGCACATCTGCTTCTAATAAACAGTCTCATTCCATATTGTAAAATGTCTACGTACCGTCTAGGTATTGCATCGCCCGCTCCTCACCAGGATAGCGCACGCATTTCGCTGGATGAATCTCCAAGACGTTGTACATATCAGCCAGAAAAACCACTAGATTTTGTTTCATCGACCTAAAAGTTATGACAAGAATAATCAAAAGGAAAAGGACAGCTAATAATTATCTTTTCCAAAATCAATACAATATATTGTAAAAGATTTGTAAAATATTCATCGCGCGATACAAGTGTAATTTCGAATTTAATTAGATTAACGCACCCTCTCATGTACGTAACATCATCAGGCTGCATGTGAAAAATCGAGTAGGGCAGGCATTTGACGCAGAACGCGTGCACCAGAGAGAGATTGTGCAGTGCGTCCGCTACTGAAGGTCTTTTCGATACCCTAATCTCCATCCAATTGAGTTCGCTAGGACAGTAGAAAGCTACAACAGCCGCCAGGCCGACACCGTCGCATAGGGATTGAAAGTCCTTGGCAGCGGGTAATTCAGGCAGCCGCGTCTTGTCGCCACCACCCTCCTCGCTCTGAATCTTGGCAATTAACGCGTGCGACGCGTGATTGATCCAGAGCAAGAGACCTTTCTCATGATCCGACGGTACGTCCACCTCAGCCTGGGGGTCAAACCGTTGTATCGCCGAGACTACCCGGTCTCCCGTCACCACCTCTTTCGCGTACAAGACCATCAGGCCTTCTATCACAGCCATATGCGCGGACTGTAACGAGACAAAGATATTATTAACATTGATTAAACTAATTTCACATAATCTGTCATAATAAGATATTTATGTAATAGGTTTTATGCAATAGGTTATTTATGTAATAGGTTTTCTGGAAGATATCATGAATAAATTATACTAATATCTTCTGGCAATTTCAGAGTGCCACTTCTCGACACTTGAAAATGTTCAAATGTCTTGGAGAAGAGGAAATGTATAGATTGTGCGCACGTTACATGTGCACTGGTAAGCTTACCATCTTAAGTGGTGAATTTTGAATAAGAATCGTTTCGGTGAGTTGAGTATTGTTCTGCTCCGCGACGTAGACACCTTTCCTGGCCAAGGCTTGCAGGATCCCGTAGTGATTCTGATTGTGATAGTTAGGATCCGAGTATATGTTGGCCAGAGCGAGGCAGTAGAGCTCCGCATTGGAAAGCGCGTGTACGATTTGCGGTTTCAAATGCTCTTGTTCCTGTAAACATCAAAATTTATCTCTAAAATTACAGATAATCATACAAATTAAATTCAAAATGTCCACGTAATTATTTTGGATTTAAATAATTTCGCAATAAATAATTGCGCGATTATATACAATTAAAACTAGATAAATAATCGTACTAAATCTATATATTTTGAAGATTTTTAATATATAAATTCTGTTTGACAAATATATATAATATCTTTTTATATACTTTTTTACGCATAATACAAAAGATTTTTATTCTATAAATTTTTTTCCAAAAAAATGTTTATTCTATAAATTTTTTATGCGTCAATAATTATATGATTAGCGTTTCAAATGATAAGCGATATTTATAATGATAAATCATTGAAGTATTTTTCTGTCTAAAGAACTTAGCACAGTGAAAGTGCCACAAATGATCGAATTCAAAGAAAACGGAGGGGAAGAATGACCTTGTTTTCATAATAATCTTTTGTTCGCTTTTTGCGATGACTATTCGTGCCGAAGGATGCGAAAGCATTATTTCAAGTAGCATCCAGTATCCAAGGTAGCCGACAAGATCAGATACTTCGAATCCACCATGAAGACTTCTATAGAAAGCGAATTGAAGCAAAAAAGACTGTAGACACCGAAGAACGAAAGAGGAAGGATGAAGAAGAAAGAACAAAGAACAATGAAGAAAGAACGAAGTACGAATAATAAAGACCAAAGAACCAAGTAAATTGAAATTTTATATATAAATAATTACAATAAAAAATATATTAGATAATTCGCTCGTATAAATTTCACTATAAAATGATAATAAAAGAATAATAAAGGTTTTGCTGTTTACTTTCAAAGCTCGTTTATTAAAATGACCTGGTAGAAGCTCCTTATTTTATATATAAAGTTCTACTTATTATTTTCCTATTATATTGCATAATTCGTTATCTTATTTTATATATAGATTTATAACCGTAAGAGTGTAAGATAACACAAAATATACACACATAAAAATAGTAGAACTTTATTTCCTTTTTAAACAAGAAAAATATTTTCTTTTCTAAAGTTTACTTAGACAAAATTAATTTAATTATTTTTAAGAGATCGAACAACTTCGAAACACTAAGTTCGCATTCAAATAATATTTTGTAACATATTATGTAACTTTAACGTAGATTCTGTTAAATTAAACAAGCAGAATTAATAGATCAACGCTGAAGCGAGGAATGTTCATTTCGCGCAAGAAAATTACAATATAGAACGAAATATCGAAAAGAAGATCTGTAAAAATTTTTGTGCGAAATTACTGAGCAAACGCGAAGCAGAGATAATTGAAAGATAGTAAGCACCAGGATTCCTAGCGTACTGTCGGTAATAAATATAATTATATTGTCGGTGCGCAAAGAAACGAACGAGAAGTAAAAATATTGTCGGCGATTGTTACTCATCTTCGTGCAAAAGTAGTTACATTGCAGTTTATCTTCAGTTTCTTTTCTAAGTAGTCGTTTAATATTTATAATCTACAGCTATGTAAGTTCGCGTGAACCTGAATGTCTTGTTCGTCTTTATTTCATGAGAATATTTAAGCTTCCTCATTTCACGAACATGTACGTTTTCATAATCATAAAAATGCAGAAAGCGCTTTTATGATTACGAGAAATTTATGTAAAGATCGCGTATCTTCAAAGTACGGAAATATTTTTCAAACTTTGACTTCAAAAAAAAAAGATGCTTCTTCTGAAATATTACAAAAATATCTAGATTTTCTTTTGTGACAAATGTAACAAATATATACATCTGCTTTTATCAGAAATTCAGAAGAGAGAGAAAACACAAAAGAATATGAAGATATATATAAAACATTCTTGTATAATAATACCTATAATATAAAGCAAAAAATTCCGCGTTCAAATATTCTAACTTCCATATTTTTCAGAGAAACTTTTAATAGAAAGTATTGACGTAATTCTTACACATGTGTATTTCACAGAAAAGGAAAACATTTTTCATACGTCTCGACATTTATTTCACGAGAATATTCGAGCTATCTTAAGTTGAGTCAATCCATATCTTCAAGGAACAGATCCTAACAAAATCTCGTCATGACTCGTTCAGAATTAACATATCATACTGTGGTATCATTTGATCATCGTGGACAGCGAGTATTTTAAAATTTACAAATTTATAGAAAATGACAGCTATTTATAGAAAATAAAAACAGCTAATATACTGAGAAAAATTTCTGATTAAAAATAAACAAATTAGAAGATTCTGATTAGTCAAAATTCTGGTTATATCAACTAAAATTATAATAAATTCAACTAGAAAATTCTAATTTGTCTATTTTCAATCAGAATTCCAATTAATGCAGACTCTTTTTCTAGTGCACATTCTACAATAAAAAAATATACTAAGTTTTAATAAATCATTTGTTTAAATAATGCGAACTAAATACAAAGATATATTTATTTAGTACAAGAACCATTAAATTGATTTTTTAATTATCATTTTTAATTATTATTTCTTTTGATGATTAAATAAATATTTATTTACTTATAGTAAATATTTAGTTGGCACCATTCAAATAAATATTTTATTAAAATTTATTATATTTTTTTCTTAGTATATAAATCAGGTTCTCGTTCAAGCAGCTTTCCCTGAACATGTTTCGTATAAAAACTGACATTGATGACAGACATCCTCGTGGGAGGGGAGTATAAAGTTCAGTTTTCGTAAAGTTTCACGGAACTTCAACCATGGAAGTCTCGGCTACATTTTCTCCGTGAGTTCCCGGAGTAGCGTAAAGTAAGCTATTGACAATGTAATCTGTAACACCACTTTCTTTCATTCTCATCGGAGCCGACGCTCCGAATATTGTACTGGCAAAAGCATTATTAGCATTTCTGGCTGCATAAATACTTTAATCATTTTCGAGCACCGCCTTTCACGATAAAAGAGAACTGTTTTCTCCGTGAAATAATGATGTATTATAAATAGAATGTTTCAAGATACTTTAAAGCAAAAAGAAACATTTGATATTGTTATGAAAGAAAGCCAATCGCAATAGCTGTAAAAAAAATCAATGCGCAAAATCCATAATAAAATTCGTTTGTGAGAAAACAGATCTTTCCTTTCGAAATAATGACGTGCTATACAAACTATAAAGGATTTGAAGAACACTATCGATTGTAAATAAAATCAAAATAGATAAAAAAAAATCCTAAAATTTGTTTGTGAGAAAATAGATCTTTCCTACTTGTTAAGAAAAATTCATTTTCTCGTAGATATGCATTATTAGAAAACTTAAAATTGTAACTACATATTATAAGCTTTATATTCTCCATAGCGAATTTATTATTTCAAAAATTACTTTCAATTTGTAATTATGCAGCACACATATAATGTAAAATTTTATTAATATATTAATAAAATGTATTTCGTGAAACTTTTTAAAGTCTTAAACGCAAGAGAATTCGTTATCAAAGCGTTGTAAAGAAACTAAAGCTTACCTCATGATCACGATAATAGGGGTCGCGGAGTTTTTCTGGCACTCGATTGTTGTATGCCTTCGACAGGAGCCATTTTACGGAGGCACGTTGTTTGGCCTGAAACAAAAAAAAAAGAAAATAGGAAATACAGAAGGAAATACATTTAAATATCTCTTCAACTTAATTTTTCAAATTTTTTTGCAACATAAAAATTTTCATTTAAAAAACAAGAATTTAATTATAAAATTACTCTCTAATGAGCTTGATATTTAAATCGATCTTTTAATTAAGTTCTTGTTTTTTATTTTCTTCTATAATAAGAATCGAAATACCGTATATTTTACGCAATAACACTATAAACACAATTGTTAATAATATTTAAAAAGCCACTTAATTTTTTAAATTAAGCATTAAAAGAAAATGTTTTTAACTTTCAGAAAATCTTAAGCAAAGTTGAAAAAAATTCTTTTTCAACTTCACGTATAATTTCAATATTAAAACTTTTTTTGAAACTTAAATTCTGAACGACTTGGAAACAGCGTCACTTGGCCACACAGAAGCGTCAAGAAAAAAGTTTAATGGAATTTTGAAAGTGAAATTTTTAAGCTTTAAAGATTCTTATGTAAATTGCTATATGATTTTTTGCAAAATGATGTAAATTTATTACGTATTCTCTTATTGCTGCAATTTGAAATAGATCTAATTCTGTTAAGAAATGTATTCATAAATTATAATTGATTATCAGTTATCGATCACGACCGTCTCTTCACTCTATTCTCGCTTCCATTTGCACTCGTGCCTTTCACCTAGCAGTAAGATAAGCCGCTTTACGAGCCACTCGAGCTGGTTCTTGACATCCCAGATTGTAAGTCAAGGAAGTACAGAGCGTCTTATCGAGTATGCTACTTTTTTTAGAAAAAAATCATTCAATCTAGAGATCAAGTAAGAATTTCTATAAAATTTACATTTATTTAAGATATCAATTATCGAGATAATTTTGGCACAAGTATTAATTAAATAAATCAGCATAAAAGCTTATTTTAGAAATCAATAGATCTTCTTAGTTGGATCATAAATTTTTATTTTAAAAATGTTTATTATATAAAAGTCTATTTTCACATATTACAGTCTTCACAAATTTGTGATATCGCAAATACTAATTTAATTATGTTCTGAAGAGTATAGATTCTTTAGTTTACAGACTATTTACAGACTATTTGAAAGACCTACATCTATATATTCTTGATTAAATTTTCGATATGAAAATATCTCTTAATATAGATTTTTGAATATGCACGTACATTTGTCATTATTTCTACAGCTTGTATTAAGTTTTTTTAGTTCAAAACATGTACGAGTGCTTTCCATTTGGTGACACAAGTTTACACAAATGTCGTTTTATCTTTATTATTCTAAATATCAAGAAAGAGAGAACGATGTTTGTATCGACTTGTGTCATTAAATGGAAAGCATCCTCTATCATAATTCTTCTAACATATAAATCCCTTCCCTTTCTCGTTCTCTTTAATTACCAGAGATTTATGTTGTTCCGCAAAACGAGATTCTCTCTGACAACAAATCATTAGAGCAAGAAATTACTAGTGTCACACTATAATTAAGCAAAGTTAAAGCTCTAAGTTCCTACTATCTGTATTTATAAACACAGAATGCGTCGAGTTGCTGCATTATTTCGCTCAGACATGAAAAGTGTGCCGTATATATCATTGTAGAATTTAAGTAATTCTTTATCTTCTGTGTTTTTTCAGATTGATTTCGTCGATCTCCCTGGCTCGACATATTAATTATCTCGCGTGTTTTATACTTCCCATAATATACGCTTGGATGAAAAGGAAAGTCAAAAATGGCATTAATATTCTCGACATCAGGAAGACTTTTAGAACTTTCACGTCGCATCAGCTTTAAACTTGGAATTTTACACTTGGAATCTTGTCTTTTCTATTCAAAACAAACTTTCAAATCGCAATTTATAAAATCGCAATAAATTAAAATCATGTAAAAAAAAATCATATAAAAATATTTACTTAAAACTTTTCTGTCGAACATCTATATATTTGATCGGTGTGACTTCTATCGTATAAGTTTCTTTAAAAGGGTACTTTATACAGAGACAAGTGTCGAAAATAGAAGTCAAAGTCAACGCGGTCGTGCCACGGGTCGTGACGTGTCCCTCGCGAGCTTCTAAATTCCTCGCAGAGAACTTTCTTGGGAGGCGGGCGGCAGCTTGGCACGCGAAATTGCACGCCTAATCAATTTGTCGAGTGGCACCGAACGGAAAAAGAGGAAGGAAGAGAAGCGAAACCTGGAGGGCTAGGGAGGATGGGAGTGGTCGTCGTATGAGATCATGCCGCGCCGCGTGTTACGAAGATTAAAGTGGCCGCCTCCTGTAAAAAAAATGCTCCGCCACAGTAATCATTCACCATGGCCAGATTGATAACGTCGACAACGGCGAACTTTGAGGCTCATTCAAGTTTTATCGTCGCAAAATGGTTCCCTACAGTTTTTGCTTGTTTCTCTCCGTCTTGTAACAGGCGATTTTTAAAGAACGCGTTTCTAATTAATTTTACTGCTTGACGCGGAAATAAATAAAAAAAATTCTAGAATGACGTTTCGCAGATTAGAGAAAAAGAGATGACGGAAAATAGCAGGAAAATAAAAAGATATTAAAAAATCTATAATGAATAGTATAAAAAAATAGAACGTCTGCAAATGTCAGCAAAATATCTGTTCTTTATTACTTAGTACTCGTAGGATTATAGATGATAATTTTATATATAATTCTTTTGAAGCTCCCAGGTGTGTTTTCTTCAAAAAGCCACAATTTACGAGTTATCTCCATAAGTATTTTCCATTTAGTGATACCAGTTGACACAAACATCATTCTATCTTGGTATTCAATCACTTGGTATTCAATAACAAAGATATTCACAACAACAGTAACAAAGACACTTTTTTTGATGACACTTGTGTCATCAAATGGAAAATACTCCACGTCTTGATGTATCGTTAAATGTCAACATTTCATCAGCATGGCAGTTCACTTCATCAGGTTGCGAGAAGCAGCCAAATGCTAAGTTTTAAATATAATTGTTGAAACACACTTTTATTGCGTCTATCTGAAAATAAAAATGTCGCAAAAAAAGCTCGCTGCGCAGTGACAATATTTTTCTACCGCACAGGATAAGCTTGAACGATTTTGTCACTGATGTTCATCAGACAATTGCAGCACGCGACTGAATGATAGGCTGTACCGATAATCTGCTTTCATAAAAAAGTGGCAGGTACCATACCGGGGCATCGATTATCGGTTGCTACCTGGGTAACAATGTTATCTTAGCACGTATATTATCTACAGTCCACATGGGAGCGGTTCGTTGCCACACACCTATAATAACAGTCTCGGAAAATGTTGAACTATCAATCAATTTCCATATGCAACGTACGGAATTTCTGACGTCAATCGCGCCGAAAAGATGTGCCGGTTTCAGCTAGAATTTTTCGAACCGTGAAATTGAAATAAGAGATTGCGATGATTTTATATATCCAACTAGAGCGAGGATGATGAAGGATGCGATCTAGGCACAAATGTAATTTATACGTATTTCGGTAAATTTTGATAAAACGGCTTCACTTTTACAAATATACAAATAAAAAAAAATAGAAGCAACATTTATTTCAAAAATACAGAAAAAGTAATAATAGACAAGAAAAATTATACATGAAAATAAAATAACATCTGCATCCTTTAAAATTTAAGAGGCTTGCTATTTTTTGAACATTTTGTTGTCTTTTTACATCGAGTTTTCCAACATAAAATACTTTTGTTTCTTATGAAATAAATTAAAAATATACATATGCTTCATCCTTCGCAAAAGTAAAAAAAATAATTCCTTGTTTATTTCGCTGCAAATTAAACGAGGCAAATCTTTAATCAGAATTTCTAGTATTTACTATTTTATTTTATGAACGATAATATAAAAAATTATTTAATGGAACAATTCAATTTTTGTTACATAATCCTGTCGAGTATTCGGTTGATTGATCGATTGAAATATTGAACCGTGTGATCCTTTCTAGATTAACGCCACGAAGAACGAAGATTATTCCGTTCTTCGTTTATCTCCGCGATCATTTGATCGTTCGATTGAATCGCAGTATATAATTACGTGCTAGTAACATGCCTTTCCATCGAATATCATGAGCGTAAATTGTGAAGAGAGAAAGAAATCAGTCCGAAATCGATCGTCATGATCGACAAGTCCTCTGGCAAAATCGCAATACTCGACGTTTCCGTTACGTTTATTCAAATTAAATTTACTTCTTATTATGTGCGCAACGGTTGAATGTTGCACGTACATAATGCAAATATATAAGGTGTCTTACAAAACTATTTCAGTTTATATAATTTTTCAGAAAAGAAAAGAAATAGTTTCAGTTGATGTAAATTCTCCATATAAAATTAGTTTCATCTAAATTAAAAAAAAAATTATAAAATCATCTTTCTCTCTTCTTTACAATTTTTAAGAAAATAGAAATATAATGTGAAGTTCACTTATAAAATTACTTGAGAAGAGAAATTAAAGTTTCCTTATTTAGTCGCATTTTCGGAAAATTAATACGCGGAGGATTTTATTTACAAATTCCGTGACTTAAAACTATTAACATCTCGAGAAAGAGAGAGAGAAAGAAAGAGAGAGAGAGAGAGATTGTCATTAATAATAAACCAACTTCAGATTACTCGAAAGATCCTAAGTGCTTGAAGTTCTACCTCTTCGGAAGTCACCCTGTATACGCTTTGCGTATGTAAACTAGCACACGTGTCTGACAGGAATCGACTCACCGAAGCAATGCACGCACGCACGTGCGCGTACATGACGTTTACGTTTGTCTATAAAAAGAAGCCGTGTCATCGCTAACAGCTAGTTGCGATGACACGACACGGAATACTGCGCTACGTACAATAACTGGCAATTCGGATTCGATCGATCCGATTAACTGTAGAGGGAGAAGACGACGGTCTCGGATCGGTGATCCACGACCATCAGCCGCGTCATCGATCTTTATTAGCTCGTCCGAGATCCGCCGGTACTCGACTGCGATCCAGATCATTTTCGCAACAAAAACGCGAGTAAGACATTCGCGGAAACATTCGTCGATTTTTATTTATATAAATGACTTACGTTGCAAAGCTTTCCTAAGGTATTTAAATTGCTAAGGTATTTAAACCAGAGAGAGACGGATGACAAAATTGCTCAAGAATAATTTTCATGTCAGACTTATACAACAATGTTACATTTTCATTATGCTATCAGTGCAATTTATCAATTTAGTGAAATTAAAAAATTTACATTTTCTCCTGACTGCAAAATATAATTTAGCAGGATATAAATAAAATGGTAGCAATTATTTTTAATTGCCGATATACGTCACAAAGTAGATGTAAAAGTTAGATATATGGAATAAAAATACAGCAACTACTTTTGAAAGAGGAACGAGAACAGTAAAAACGATACTGTTGATCGAAAAGTAATCGTCGTGCAGAGATAATGCACAGTCTAATAATCAGGCAACAGGAAGTTTAAGCTTTGTTGGCTAAGTATTTCAGTATATATCCGCTCGTTAGCAAGTCAGTGTTCACTCTTGAATCATCTATCGCGCTCGTAGCCTATCTTTTAAGGATTAATTGCTTATACGTGACACGCAAATTACATGTTAGCAAAATTTTTAGACGAATCATAGATGTTATATAGAAACTTTCTATGAACATTTCTATGTGTCTGTACAGATATATTCTAACAATTAAGAACATTTCTCACATTTCTTGTCAGAAGTGAAACAACTTGGAAGTAAAGTCAGATTTTTTTATGCAAATAACATTTTTATATCGAGTTGCATTAAACTCTTTTTGTTTCCAAATTTTGATGTAAAATTTACACAATTAAATATTTATTATGATATATCTGAAATATAGTATTAATAAAGATCTTTTTCTCTCGCATACCGCGATAAACAAATTAAATTATGCAACATACGCTCCGAGTAAAAAAGTTTTATCGTCATATTTGTAATACCTGTGCTATATTTTTAATACCTACGACTTGACTTAATGCAATCGTCAAAGAAACACGATGTGAAATCCGTAGAAGTTCTCAATATGGATTTCGGCCATGGGCATTGCCCACGCGACGCAGAGAAAAATACGCGTCTCGCCGCAGTTGGACGCGAGAAATGCAAAGTAGGCGAATACAGTTCGCATGGCAGATAAGAAACTGCGAAATGGTAATCCGTATAATATATCACAAACCTCTACGTAACAACAAAAGCTACTCGCGAAATAGTGAAATATACAAAATAGGATTTCTTTTATAACATCCAGCTTGCTTAATTTTTTAATTAAATAAGAATATTTCACGAAAAAAGATTCAAGTCTATTACAAAAGAACATGATAGAATCAATAGTGTCACACATTTTTAAACTATTCTCCTCGGACATTCAATTTCGCGTGTATATATTTTTTTAATTTATTTTATTTTTATAATTTAATTTATTTTTTTTTTATTTATTTTTTTTTTTCTAATTTTTTTCAAGGTAACGAAAAGACGGAATTCCCGCAAAAGATGCAAAAAAAAAACACGTAGGATTGAAAACAATTCATAAATGCTCCCACATAAATTTTCTCGTCCTCGTTACTTCCGGAAACAGAAGCGTTTAGCGCGTGATTGCGACAAGCGTTTAAAAGCTTCAATCAAACTTGCTCAGTCATGATTGTGTTCGTGCAGTCTAGCTGCAGCTAGAGATCCTATAATCAGAGTTTGGCGAAAGCGAGCACAACTTCTGATTGGTTCTCCACCTTTGTCCACTCGATATTCTTCGGATAGCTTCGTACATTATTGAAAAACGAGTGTAAAGAAAAGAAAGAGATAGACAGCTACAAGCAGATGAATAAAACCTGTGTCAAAGAGATTAGACATAGTTCCAAGATCTCGAACAAAGAGAAAATTAACAAATTAACAAATTAACAAATTAACAAATTGCACAATTCGGCCAATTGATCAACCCAATTGATTTCTTCAGGTATTGTCGTCACGTATTGCCTATTACGTATTCTAACACTTTTTGTGCGCGAGAAAGCAATATCTGTTATCTCTTTCCATCCGCCATTTTTGGTCCACATTCGTCAAACTGTGGGTTTATAGGATCTTTAGTTGTAGCCACCTGCAGCGGTCTTTCTTTCGGCTGCGTATTTCTCGGCTGCGTATAATCCCGTGGAATTTATCGGACTTTTTGCGAGGCACGTGAACGTACATTTAGGCGCGGTTTAGGTCGATCTGTAAGGCCAGTCGAAACGAACACAGTGAAAGACGATAAAGCCCGGCGGCGTCGCGTTTCGCGATTAGAGCCAATGGCGTAACCGACAATCACGCTAAAGAAAATCCAATATAACATTGTAGGAAAAATTAATACAATGTAATTCGTAGATTGTACTCTAAAATTTTTAGAGAGAATTGTCACTAAAAATTTCACTCTTAAACATTAATAGTAAAGCCACTCTTTTTCAAGATTGACTCAATTTTCACTCTTTAAAGTGAGATTTTACTCTAAAGAATTTAGAGTAAAGTAACAACTTACGATATAATTTTAATTTTAAACAATGAACGATTGATAGAAAAAAATCATTAAATAAAAGACCAAATGTTGATTCGCAAAAATTAGAAATTATATCGTCTTTACACATATCAATTTAAAATTCATCATGCAGCATGCATAATAAAAAAAGTGTAGCAGGTTTTAATGGAATAAAATGTCCATTACAGCATTTTGCATGTAATTTTGATTTTCAAAAGTTGCATATTAATAAAAAATAAAAACCAAATTTTTTCAATTAAATAAAATAAGTTAGATTATAGTATTGTAAGTAATAAAGTAATAAAAGAATAATTTTTCGTATATCTTACATTTAAAAAATCTTTTTCTTAAATTCATCGGAAATCAGGAAATTAAAAGTTTCAAAGTATTTTACGAAAAATATGAAGAAAATCATGATAATATGAAAATATCTATTATAATGCAGATTTTTCTTTACACAAAAAAGTGACACGCACTTTCTAGCCAGGAATGACTTCCACCCAGTTCGCCTGCAGCTACAAGTAGGTTTATACAGTAGAACATAAGGTGGTAGTGCCTAGACAACTAGATGGATGCAGAACTATTATGAGAGCCCACAGATCTCTCTCGGCCTCCATCTTTAGAGGTCGCCTATTCAAAGTAAGCATGATCTCTTCGACTATCTCATCGGAAATTCCCTGAAGGTACATCTTGAACTTCTCGCATCGTTCAAAGCGAAGAAACTTCTCGCATCGTTCAAAGCGAAGAAAAATTTGAGGACAAATAGGAAGAGAAACTACAATTGCAAAGTCGTAATACTTAGAAAAAAATCTGTCTATCCTTATGTTCCTTTTTCTGTGTATATATTTTTTTTCTATCAATATATTCAATATATAATTTTTTTTTATCCTTTTTCTCATATACTCTCTTATCGAATTTCTAAATTATATAGATTTAATATGACTATAAATATAACTATAAATTCAAATAAAAAGTCACGGTTGAAAAAATTGTTAAATATTGTTTAGTAAAGACAATCATTTCATTTTTGCGAATGGTAATAGCAAAAAGACAAAATAATAAAAATTAAGAATAAAGAAGTTAAAGATAACACTCTATCTCTCTCTTGTTGTTTGAGTTCCTCTTTATCCGTGTACTCGATTTATTCCCGACTTGAATTGCATTGATCCTATCAAGAATGCAGACAACTCGAGACGTCTTTCGCTGACGCATAATTCTTTCAGGAAACGTCTGTCGAGTGGAGTATTAAATGGAAATTACAACTCGTATAAAACTGAATAACAGAAAAAGATGCCCTTCTGCGATATACGATTTTAATATAAAAAAAAAAACATTATGTCAAAGTAAAAGAAAATTAGCACAAGGCTAATTTTTTTCATTTTTATGTAAATATTGCCTTTAATGTTTCAAAAATAAATGTAAATAAGTGTAAAAACAAGTTTTTAAAATACACTACTCATAAATTATATTTATTAATTATATCCGTATAAGTCTTATAATTTATGAGTATAAAGTCTAAATTTGAAAAGTTTAAAAATAACACAGCATCCAAAGAAACATACATTTATTACTATCAAGTACAAACTTTATGACTTTAAATTCTTTTATCCGATAAATAGACGGTGAAAAAGACGTCTGCAAGCCACTGGCGTCGACCGATCTGACATCCAGACAAAAAAGGATATCCGCGAATTGTTTGTATACGTTCACGACTTTCGTATAGTTACGGATTTACCGAGAAACATTAGAAAGAGAGGTAAAGAAGAAATATAGGATTGAACTGCGGTGCCGGATGTTCTCCTTGCGAAGTGCTCGTCGGAATCAAACAAACTGTTTCCAACTTCCTGTCACGGTTACACTTTCTTTCGCGCAGAACTTCAAGCCAAAATAAATCTCACGTTTGGTCAGCAAAAATTTGTAAAAAATGAAAGAATAATATCTACGTTGAATTTGCTAAACTATTTATCAAAACGAATATTTAGATCGTTTTATTATAAA